>NW_028230439.1:449200-749200 GCF_043228905.1 Azolla caroliniana | reverse complement strand
ATAGTGGAAGCTCAGAGGAGAAGGATCGCGGTGAAAAATGGTCTTATCGGGAAGCCGGGAGCCGTAGTGCCAATGTCAGTGTTCTGGTTGATTCCACAATTGTGTTTGATGGGTGTCGGGGAAGCTTTTACGGGCGTGGGGCAAGCCGAGTTTTTCTACGATCAAGTTCCGGAGGGCATGAGAAGCACAGCTGGGTCCATCAATTCTGCCATTAGTGGAATAGGTGTGTATGTTAGTGCTATCGTACTCACCGGTGTGCAGAAGCTTAGCGCGAGAGATGGAAAAGTGAGCTGGTTGGATGACAACCTGAACAAGGCTCGACTCGACCGATACTACTACATTGTGGCTGGACTCATCGGCATCAATCTCCTCTATTTCTTGGTTGTTTCGAACTGGTACACGTACAAGAATGCCGTCGTCAATCCTTCGCCCGATGATGATGAGGAGGAGATGAAGGATGGCATCAAGGTGAGCACTCAAGAACAAGAGCTACTGGAAGTGAAAGGTGTTGGAGAAGCCATTTGTGTAAGAGACATGAAAGACCTTCCATAACTAGGATGTGTTGAAGAAGCCACTTGAGACATGAAAGACCTTCCTTATTAACATCCCTACATCACATGATTTGTGTAGGATGTGTGTGCACTTTACTTGATATAACTAGCTACTAAATACTATCCAGGAATCCCTTTTTTAATGGTTGTAGCAAATTTAGCTTCTGTTTCTTTCTTTCTTTCTTTCCTTTTTTGCAAAATTTTAAAACCAAAGTCTCAACTTAGCAGCGAAGTTTCTCCAAAGAACGTTTTACTCTCCAAAGCTCGATTTACTCTTGAACGATGTACTAAATACTTTCGACTTCTCAACTATTGTGTTACCATCCAATGACAGCTATATCATTGCAAGTTGTCAGATGTAATTCCGAGTTCGCGCATTTGATGATCAATAAGATTGGGATAATCCAGAAGTTTGAGCTTGCATCATAAAACCCCTATTTCTCTTTTTATTGAAGCAGCTTAAAATCATAGTTTCATGTTTTGCAAATTATCCCTTGTCAAAGCCAAGTATTCTTTAGGGGGAATGAATGCAATTACCACAAAGCTCATGCTAATTAGCATCTTGATATCGTGATATTTAATCCTAAATTTCTCATTCATCCTAATCTCAATGCAAATAACTTTGATTGCTTTACTAATCACAATGTTTGTAGTGCTAATTCCTAGAGCTAGCAAATCACAAATATTCTCTCTATTGGCTTTTTCAACCCTTTTATTCTGGAATGTGGATATTTTGGGCTTTACTCAAATGGATGCAATGTTGATAATCTCTTGCTTTTTGATGTAGGACAATGAATATTAAACAAGATAAATTTTTTTGTTTTCATTAAGATGTTCCTTTACTGTTCTTATTTTCTTTTCTCGGAAAAGAAAGGAAAAAGGAGAACACGATGATGAACGTGTATGGTATTCCAATGTTCGAAAGACATTGACAAAGGAAAATTACTTTTAAGGAAAACAAATTTGTACAATCTCTAGTGTGATACAATTAATCAACATAAAAATTTAATTATAGAGAGCTTTGGAACACCACCAAATTTTGCTTTATTACATTACTATTGACATTGTCACCCTCTCCACAATCAACTTTATTGTGCGAATATAGCTACAAACTTAAAAGTTGATAGTTTTGGCAAGCTTCATGCACTCAACCAAATTGAGAAAGTGTGAGGTTGTTTCTTTTATCCATCATTTTAAATAAAGGAATTATAAAGCTAATATTGGATGAAGTAGAGCTAAGGGTAATGCTAATTAAGTAATTAACAAATTATTTACAATATGGATATGAGATTACATTTTACAACATAATAGTAACCCCAATTAGAGGAACTCCTTTTTTCCAATCAAAACATGACAAAGGAATCATAATGCAAAGGATAGATGTGGGGATGAACTTTGAAAGCTATCACAAGTAGATATAGAAAGCTAATGCCACTTCACATTGTCCTTTAGTGTGCAATGTGTTTTTATATCTAAACATAGCTCTAACCAACTCTCAATTTTTCCGTGGGTGAATTTGTCGCCTATTCATCACACAACTATGTTCTCTTGAGATTTCTTGTTGAGAGAACTTCTTATGTTAGACTTCACTCTCTCTTTTCCTCTTAAGTATTCCTCATATATGTCTAAAGTTCTCTAAACCTAAAGGATTGATTAGATTCTTTTCTGAAGTTGATCTATTCGTTTTGGTCTACATCACAAACCTCTCAACTACAGTCATTGTTTGGATCAAAGTAAAAATGAAATTGGAAAGTGTCTTAACAAGGGGGGAGAGAAAGTATGCCAATGTAAAAAGAAATTAAGTTGGTTGTATATTTTATTCTTTATCCAATATTGGTAAGTAATGTACTAAATTAGGGACCCAAGGGATTGGGACATATGTATGGGTTTTGGCTGAGGGATGATTCAATCGAGATGATAACGGAAACCTTTTTGACAAAATCAAAAGGCACTCATGATCAAAGCAAATGTGGATATGTTTTCCAATTAGAAATGAGTGAGCAATATTCCTTTTAATAGATCAACAAAATTCCCATGACATTCCAAACCCTTTTTGAAATGATACATGCAAGATATAAATAATGAGTGTGATTATCCCTTGGGAACCATCAATAGAAAGAATCAAAGTGGTCCCTTTACCACACGTTAACTTATCCATAAATCAAAGGCATTCAAGTTCCCTTTTTGAATAAACCAATGCCATTGGCAAAACGGTCTCTGAAATGCCCATATGTATTGATATATTGCATCAACATCGATATAATTATCTCCCATATTCACATTGACCATCCATGTGCTAAAACAAATTTATAAGCAAGATTGCACCCAATTTTAGGTGCATCATATTATTAATAATGTCTAGATATAGATGAAAACAAGCATGGTGGTTGAATAAGAACACATGTATAATGCCTTCTCCTTATTTAATGATATAAAAAGTCTATATATTAATGATTATAAATTACACAAACAGCAGCTTTCATAGCTCAGTTGGTTAGAGCACCCGTTTAGTAAGCGGGAGGTCTTGAGTTCAACTCTCAATGAAAGCAAATTTTCGACGAGTTAGACTTTTTCCCGTTGCAAAATGATAGGGAGAGTGAGTTTTCGGTAAATGCATATTACAATAATCATTTTGATACAATTTTGATGAATATGGATAACTGTCAATCACAACTTGTAAACTTTTGGTTTTGGTTTAGAGATATTATAGAGATGAAAGAAGGGTTCAATTTATGAAATAGAGTTTGGAGATGTCATCAAAGGGTAATTAATAAGGTAATACAATCATCAACATCTTTAAACAATTTCCGAGGTATCCATAATGTCCTTTTCCTATATTTCCTCGAATGACCTCAAATATTTCTTTATTTTCCTATATGCCCCCGAGGTTTTGCCGAATTCCTTGAATGCCTCTGGATAGCTCCGAATAGAGCCATGAATCGAGCTACTTGAGCAATGATTATACAGAGGATTCATCGCCAGTACACGCAGGAACTATTACTTAGAGCAATTGTTACATGGCTAGGTATCCAATCCACTCGTTTTCCGTGCTTTTTCTTGTTTGGTTGTATAGGCCATTGTTTCGGCCTCCTTAAAATAGGTTAATATATGTCTTTGTCGTTGGAGTGTCTATTTGGTTTTGTCCGCCCCATGGGTTGTCCGGGAGGAAGATGAGAGGAAAAATGTCAGGGGCAATGATGGAGACAGAGGAAAACTCAGGGGCATTCCAAATGAAATTTCTGAAAACCTTACACACACTCTGAAGAAAGACAAAGAGGTTATGTATGTATGTATGTACATAATATGTATGTATGTATGTATGTATGTATGTATGTATATGCCTGCCATGGCCACTCCCCTGTCTCTGCCTCTGTTCTTCGCCTACCGAGATGCAGACACAAACTCTTTTGTTCTCGCAGCAGCACATGCTCATCCTCACAGACACGGTGTCATGAGCCGATGCAGAACCAGAAGCTGCAGGAATTCACACTCGTGGAATTCCTTAGAGGCTGTGCCAAGAAGAAGGACTTGTACCAAGCTGCGAGACTACACAACGATGTCCTCCTCAAGGAGGGATGGATCCACAAGAGCCTCTACGTCGCCACATCCCTCATCAGTGCCTATGCCCAATGTGGCGATGTCGAGAGAGGCCATCGAGTGCTGGAAAGCCTTAGTTTCCGAGGTGTGGTTCCGTGGTCGGCCCTTATCTCAGGATATGCACAATTGGGGCACGGCCACGAGGCGCTCCACTGCTTCGCGAGAATGCAAACGGAGAGCATCTCTCCGAATCATGTCACCCTCATTTGCACCCTCAAAGCTTGTGGGAGCATTGGTGCCATCACTAAGGGCAAACAAATCCACAATCAGGTTGTTCACCGAGGCTTGCTAGCTAAGAATATCGCGCTCGGCACTGCTTTGGTCGATATGTATGCTAGATGTGGCTTGCTCGCCAGAGCTAAAGAGGTCCTTGAAGAGCTTCCCATGCGAAATGAGGTCACTTGGAATGCCTTGATTGCAAGGCATGTGCAATATGAGCATGGCCAAGAAGCACTTGATTGTTTCCAAGAGATGCGAAAGGAGGGCCTCTCCCCGAATGAGGTCACGTTTATTTCTCTCTTGAAGGCATGCGGAAGCATATGCGCTATTGACAAGGGTGAACAAATCCATGACGAGATTGCTAGAAGGGGTTTGCTGAACACAAATGCTGTGCTTGGCAATGCTTTGGTGGATATGTATGCCAAATGTGGTATGTTTGCAAAGGCTCAGCACGTGCTTGATGAACTTCCCGTTAGAAATGTGGTATCATGGAATGTGTTGATTTCCGGGTATGTCCAACACGACCGAGGTCATGAAGCACTCAACTGCTTCGAGCATATGCAGAAGGAGGGGCTCTCTCCAAACAGGGTAACCTTCATTTGCAGTTTGAAGGCATGTAGCAGCATAGAAGCTCTTGGCAAAGCAGAACGAATCCATGCCGAGATTGTTGATAAGGGCTTGTTGGAGAAAGATCTTGCTCTTACCACTGTGCTGGTAGATATGTATGCCAAATGTGGTGTTCTTGCAAAAGCACAACAAGTCCTTGAAGAACTTCATGTTAGAGATACTGTATCGTGGAATGTGTTAATTACTGGATATACCCAACAGGGGCAAGATCATGAAGCACTCGATTGTTTTGCGCAGATGCAAAGGGAGGGCCTTTCACCAAATGAAGTTACATTTTGCTGTGCTTTGAAGGCTTGTGGGAATACAGGATCTATTAACAAAGGCAAACAAATTCATGATGAGATCATTGAGCGGGACCTGCTGAAGAAAAATATCGTGCTCGGCACCGCATTGGTTGATATGTATGCCAAATGTTGTGATCTTGCAAAAGCTCAAAAAGTGCTAGAAGATCTCCATGTCCGAGACATAGTCTCTTGGAATGCACTAATTGCAGGGTATATTCAGGTGGGGCAAAGCCATGAAGCATTGAACTGTGTTTTGCAGATGCAGAGGGAGGGCCTTCCACCAGATGAGGTCACATTTGCTTGCATCTTGAAGGCTTGTGGGAGCATAGGAGCTATTGACAAGGGCAAACAAATTCATGAGGAGATCATCAATGGTGGATTATTGGAGAGAAACATAGTGCTCAACAATATCTTAGTAGATATGTATGCTAAATGTGGTGCATTTGTGAAAGCTCAACAAGTGCTCGAAGAACTTCCTGTTCGAGGTGTAGTCTCTTGGTGTGCATTGATATCAGGGTATGCTCGAGAGGGGGATTTTCGACAAGTGCGTGATATGTTTACACGTATGCAGCAGGAGGGCCTTTCTCCTGATGAGGTAACCTTTCTATGTGTGCTGAATGCATGTAATCAATCAGGAAATTTGGAGGAAGCCCAAATATATTATGAGAATATGAGCAAAAAATATGGAATTGCACCAAATTTAGAGCACCATTCTTGCATGGTGACTATTTTTGGACATGCAGGTTGCTTTGACAAGGCATTGTCAGTGATTCAGGCGATGCCATCTTCTTCTGGTGGCGGGTCAGTTGTTTGGCTTGCACTTCTGAACGCTTGTAGAAAATGGGGAAATGTTAAGCTTGGGAGGTTGGCTTTTGAGAAAATACTAATGCAAGGGGATATTAATCTTGCAGCGAGTTATGTTCTTATGGCTAGTATTTATAGAGCTGCTGGCATGCAAGATGAGGTAAAAAAGATTGAAACTATGAGAGTAACAATGCATGACAATCCGGATCCATTGGTTGAGCGGTTGAAACATTCATATGGTTTCACATGACAATCAGTTGATTTAACTGTTGCTGCTTACAAGTAGCGCATTTTGTTATCATTAATTCATCTGCTTATGAATTTCGCCCCAGAATCGACATCAGAAGAAAATCTTCATATGATTCCCATTCAACTCTTTACAAATGACAATGATGGATGTATGGTAATATTAGAGAATATCAGGGTAAAGATGGTTGTGATTAATGTACAACAAAGGATGCTGTAAATATGAGAGGATATAAGGACATGGACGGATGATAATAGGAGCATTAGAACAAGAGGATAACAAACAAGAATCAATATCAATGGTTTGTCACACATTGTTTAAAAAGAGACACGTATTGAATGTGAACATGATGGTTCAAAATGGTGTTGTCATGAGACAATGGGGGTGAAGTTTATAAGACATTGAGATGAATTTCTGTAGAGACGGGCAAGGAACATGAAAGCAAGAAGTTAAGAAGGATAAAAGGGAGCAATGCACAAACTTATAATGCTTTGTGTAAGGTAAACTTTCAAGACTTTTGGGCACCAATTGGTGTCTTTCTTACACTTTTTGAGTATCCTCCCTCAACTCGGCCACCTTTACACAAACCGTCAATGAAGGTGGATTGTTGTTTTAGCTCTCTTATTGATCAGTCAATATACAAGCTTTCATAGTTGTTGGGTAGTGCTTCCCATTGCATCCACCAATCTTACACAACTTTTCCAAGTTGGACCCATCAAGCGTTGTCTCTCATGCAGATACATATTCTCCATACTTTTGGGTGAGATGGATTATGTTTTTGTCCTCCCAAGGAGGTTTCAATGCCATCAACATTTTCATTGCACAAAATGCAACAATTGGAATACAAATTGGAGAAGATCTTTACATAAAAGGGGAGGATATAAATCATGTAAGCAACTGGCAAACAATAATGGCTGTATATTCCCCCCCAAAAGTAAAGCATCAATATATTTTAAAACAAGGTGATACTACAAAAAGCCCTTATGGTCCTAACAAATAGTGAAGAGTTAATGGCAATCTAAAACCCTCTAAGCTGTTGTAAAATTAGTTAATAAATAAAGGCGGGTAAGGTATTCCATGTAAGGAATTTGTGCATGGGATCCTCAATAATGATGGAGAAACATGTGCTCCAAATGAAATTTGTGGATGTTTTAAATTTGCCACCAAATATAATTTACCCACCATTAGCTATTGAAATTTTAGAGAAAAGCTTTCATACGAAATGGAAGGTGACATTGTTATGTGTCAAACACTAGACAACATCGTCACATACATTGGGTGAGTGCCATGTATGTGATAACCACCAATAAAGCTCTATCTTATGTCATGTCTAGAGCTCTTATGGAAAAGTTATGTGGATGTATAATGGAAGTAAATTTAAGTGCACATACTAAAGAGAATGAAAACATCAAAGCACCGTTGATCACCTTGTCACTTTTGGAATCCTAATGGAAGAAAATTGATCGAATGATAAAGGATTATATTGTTGCTTTGTTGAATTGAAGAATTAAGGGATAGTATTGTTGCTTTATAGACTTGAAGATTATGGATGGGCCAAAATTTGGTCACTTTGGACCACTTGGATGGTCCAATAGTAAACAGTAAGATCTTCAATGAAAACAACCAACAAAAGGTTAACTTCATCAAACAATCCCTCAACAATCTCTACAAGATTATCTACGACTTCCGGACATCCCACTTCAAACTTTTTGAGTGCTTCAAAGTACATTAGTGTCTATTGTTATTTTGTGTGTTTTCACATAGCATTGAGGTTTTCCCTAGTATTATACGTATTGAAAAAAGAAACATGTACATCACTATCATCTCAACATGTAAAATTATTCAACAATATTATTTTGAATTAATATAATGAAAATGCCTCTTTTATGTTCTCTTGTAAAAAGTCCACATTCCTGAGGTTGTTATGGCAATCTCGGCTTGGAACTAGGGAAGTTGTGGGCCACATGCACACTGTTGTGAGTGAAGTGCTTGACCAAAATAGCTTAGTTAATCCTAATGTGTGCATGATGGCCCATGGGTGTCAACTTGGAGCACGATTGACTTAGCAAAAGAAAGAAAAAGACCGAAGGGAGAAAACAACTACTTAGAAGGTTAGAAAACAACACGATGACTTAGCTTAGTTAGTCCAAAGGGAGAAGAAAAGAAAGGAAATTGTTGGGAGACAGGTCCCTCCGGATGGGAAGGGAGAAGAACAGTGCCGATGAACAAACTAGGCCGAGGCCGAAACCGGATGATGAGTACCCGGCTACGGAGAGCCGGATGGTACAGACCCAGTGAAGACCGGATGAGGAGTACCCGGCTACGGAGAGCCGGATGGTACATACCCGGTGAAGAACGTATGAGGAGTACCCGGCTACGGAGAGCTGGATGGTACAGACCCGGTGAAGACCGGATGAGGAGTACCCAACTACGGAGAGCCGGATGGTACAGACCCGGTGAGAACCGGATGAGGAGTACCTGGCTACGGAGAGCCGGATGGTACAGACCCGGTGAGAACTGGATGAAGAGACATATTCGTAAATATGTTTCTGAGAGTCCATCATGGCTATATTTGTAAATAGCCGAAAAGTCATATTAGTATAAATATGACTTAGGGCAAACTTTTAGTAGTTGTTGTCATTCTTGTTGGTGCAAGGAGAGAGAGAGAGCGTGTAACTGTGTACAGAGAGAGAGAGAGAGAGAGAGAAAGAGGTGGTTGCCTCTGTGAACTCACTGTTGTACATACTAACATAGTGATAGTTTGCAGCCTGTGGGCTGTCGTGGTTTTTCCCTTAGTTTGGGTATTCCACGTAAACATCCTGCGTACTCGTCTCTTCTTCGTGTCGTTCATTATTTCCCGTTTTTTGTGTATGATTCTAAGCTCGGTTGTGGCCGAGCGTTGCGTATAGGGAGCATGCAGTTCCCGTCAAGTGGTATCAGAGCGAGACGACACAGAAAATGGACGAATTGTTTGGCGGCATGTTCAAGCTCACTGGCTCCAACTATTCAGTGTGGAAGTCGAAGATCAGGGACATGCTCGTGGTTAAAGATCTTTGGTTATCGGTTCAGTTCGGGGACAAGAGACCGGACAAGATCGACGCCACAATATGGGAGGTGATGCACATGAAGACAACGGCGTACATATGGTGCTTCATCGACATGAGCCTATACAACAACTTCAATGAAGAGAGCAAGGCTCTTGAGCTCTGGGAGAAGATCGACATTATGTTTGAGAACAAAAATGCTGTTAATCAGGTTTCAGTATTCCGGAAGCTAGTAAGACTCCGGTGCCAAGATGGCTCCAGCATGGCGGAGCACATGAATGCCTTCCAGGGGGTGATCCACCAGGCAACTTCATTGGAAGTACCTCTCGCCGACGAGGTACTAGCACTACTCCTGCTCGGTTCCCTCCCGGATAGCTGGGAGACGTTGGTTGTCACTTTGGGCAACGCCGGGCCGGAAGGAAAGCGGTTATCCCTAGCAAGAGTAAAGTCGAGCTTGCTAGATGAGGAGGCGCGTCGGAAAGATAAAGATACGAGCTCCGACTCCAAAGCGCTCCTTACCGAATCGGAACGCGGAAGACATAGAAACTGTAGTCCCCAGAACCGGGAGAAGTCGGGGACACGGTCAAAGTGAAGGGGGGAGGCCTACTTACTTCTATTGCGGCAAGCCGGGACACTTCCAAAAGAACTGTTGGCATTTCCGAAAAGATAAGGAGACCGACGGTACCGATTCGAAGCGGACCCCGGACCGGAACAACAAAGACCGGAAGGGGCCGGACTGGCAATCGCGGCAAGTGAAGAAGAGTTGATGCTCATCACTAAGGAGAGTGAGATAAACCTTGCCGGCGACAAGATGACCTGGGTGGTAGACTCCGGAGCGTCGTTCCACCTTACCCCGGACCGGAAATGCTTCTCATCCTACTTAGCCGGTGATCACGGCTGTGTCCGAATGGGGAATGAAGGTACATGCCGAATTGTCGGCATATGAGACGTGTGGCTGACAACACCAACCGGATGCAAGTTGCTGCTGAAGGATGTCTGACACGTGCCGGAGGTTCGTCTGAACCTGATATCAGCCGGTCGGCTAGATGATGAAGGCTACACGGGTAACATCCGGAACGGTGTCACGAAGTTCAGCAAAGGGAGCCTGATTGTGGCTCGGACCCAAAAGGTCAACACATTGTACCTGATGAATGCCCGATTATGTCCGGAAAAAGTGAAAGTGGCATCTGACACTGCCGGTGAGCTGTGGCACAAGAGGATGTGTCATATGAGCGAGAAGGGGATGAAGAGGCATGCAGACGACAACCTCATTTCAGTGAAGAACGTGCACTTGGAGAAGTGCACTGATTGTCTGGCTGGTAAGCAAAACCGGACCTCCTTCCGACCAAGGCCACCGATGAGACGTAATGCACCATTGGAGTTGGTGCATACGGATGTGTGTCAAGTAGACACAAAGTCACATGCCGGAGCGCAGTACTTCGTGACATTCATAGATGACCACAGCCGGAAGCTGTGGGCCACACCGTTGAAGATGAAGGATCAGGTGCTATCCGTCTTCAAAGAGCTCCACGCGAGAGTGGAAAGAGAAACCGGCCGGAAGCTGAAGGCGGTTCGAGCAGATAACGGAGGAGAATACTGGGGGCAGTTCGAGGAGTACTGCCGCTCGAAGCGAATCCGTCTCAAATTTACCGTACCGAAGACGCCGGAACTAAACGGACTAGCCGAGAGGATGAACCAGACCATAATGGAGAGGGTCCGGAGTATGCTAGCGCATGGAAAACTACCCAAGAAGTTTTGGGCTGAGGCATTGTCGACGGCGACATATGTGATAAATAGATCACCCTCAATACCCTTGGACGGAGACACGCCACAGAGAGTATGGACCGGTAAGGAAGTATCCTACCGGCATTTGAAGGTGTTCGGGTGTCTTGCGTACGTGCATGTAGCTAAGGACCAGAGAGGAAAGTTAGATCCAAAGACCCGACCATGCATATTCCTCGGTTACAAGAAGGTATTTCGGAGCCGAGATATTATCTTCATGGAGGACAAGACGCTTGCCGACTGGGAGTCGGAGAAGAAGATAATGAACTCTGAGTCGACCGGTAAGGATAGACTCTACAATGAACAAACCCAACCGGCAAGAGACCGGTTAGCACTCGAGGAGCCAGCCGGTTACGGTGAGGATATCGAACCGGCAGAAGAAGAAGTAGAGGAAGCTGAAATCGGAACCGGTCAAGACCCCGAATCAGATTCGGATGAAGAGCAAATAGAGGAGTCGGATACCGAAGCCTAGAGACAGAGATATCCTCTCAGAGAGGGAAGGCCCCCCCGGAGATTTCCGGATGCAGAGCATGTGCTGTTAACCGATGAGGGGGAGCCAGAAAGCTTCGAAGAAGCAAAGGATGACACCCACAGCCGAAAATGGTTAAGTGCCGTGTAGGACAAGATGGATTCCCTGCATGAGAACCATACGTACGAATTGGTGGAGTTGCCGAAAGGAAAGCGGGCACTCCGAAATAAGTGGGTCTACAAGTTGAAACCGGGAGATGCTGGCAACCCCCCGAGATACAAAGCCAGGATCGTGGTGAAGGGGTTCCAACAGAAGAAGGGCGTGGACTTCGACGAGATATTTTCCCCGGTAGTTAAGATGACCTCCATTTGGACGGTGCTGAGTATAGCGGCAAGCATGGACCTCGAGGTAGAGCAGCTAGACGTGAAGACGACATTCCTTCACGGTGACCTCGAAGAGGAGATCTACATGCAGCAACCGGAAGGATTCGTGGAGAAAGGTAAGGAGCACTTGGTTTGCCGATTGAAGAAGAGCCTGTACGGACTGAAGTAGGCTCCCTGACAATGGTACCGAAAGTTTGACTCCTTCATGACTGATCAAGGGTACCACAAGACGCAAGCCAATCATTGCGTGTTTGTGAAGAAGTTCGAAGGAGGCGACTTCCTGATACTCCTGTACGTGGATGATATGTTGATCGTCGGACGGGACCAAGTCAAAATACGGATGCTGAAGAAGGCCCTCAACCGGACCTTCTCAATGAAAGACTTGGGTCCGGCAAGACAGATGCTAGGGATGCATATTATCCGGAACCGGTCAGCGAAGCAATTATGGCTGTCACAGGAGAAGTACGTGACAAAGGTGCTTCACCGGTTCAACATGTCAGATACGAAACCGGTCAGATCGACACTTCCGGCAAACTGCATGTTATCCGGTAAGCAAAGCCCGAAGACGAAAGCAGAGAAGGCGGATATGATGAAGATTCCATATGCCTCTGCCGTCGGGAGCTTAATGTACGTAATGGTGTGTACCCGACCGGATATAGGATACGCAGTCGGAGTGGTGAGCCGGTTTATGAGCAATCCCGGCAAGGAGCACTGGAACGCGGTCAAATGGATACTCCGTTATTTGAAGGGTACTTCAAATATGTCTCTCCGATTCGGCTCCGGAAAACCTCAACTTGACGGTTTCACCGATTCAGACATGTCGGTTGATGTGGATACCAACCGGTCTACATCCGGGTATGTAATGACATATGCAGGGGGAGCTGTTTCGTGGCAGTTGAGGCTGCAGAAGACGGTTGCATTGTCAACTACGGAGGCGGAGTACATGGCGGCTGTGGAAGCCAGCAAGGAAATATTATGGATGAAGGACTTCATCGGAGAGCTCGGTATCCGGCAAGATGAATACCGGCTCTATTGCGACAGTCAAAGTGCCATCCACCTTGCTAAGAATGCGGCCTACCATTCCCGGACAAAGCATATCCAGCGAAGGTATCAGTGGATCTGGGAAAGAGTAGATGACCAGGAGTTCGCGCCGACGAAGATCCACACGACTAAGAACGGGTCAGATATGCTGACCAAAGTGTTGATACCCGACAAGCTGGATGCATGCCGGAAGAGGATCGGACTGGTAAGACACCCCATGCCAGAGTGAAGGGGGAGTTTGTTGGGAGACAGGTCCCTCCGGATGGGAAGGGAGAAGAACAGTGCCGATGAACAAACTAGGTCGAGGCCGAAACCGGATGAGGAGTACCCGACTACGGAGAGCCGGATGGTACAGACCCGGTGAAGACCGGATGAGGAGTACCCGGCTACGGAGAGCCGGATGGTACAGACCCGGTGAAGACCGGATGAGGAGTACCCGGCTACGGAGAGCTGGATGGTACATACCGGGTGAAGACCAGATGAGGAGTACCCGGCTACGGAGAGCTGAATGGTACAGACCCGGTGAAGACCGATGAGGAGTACCCGGCTACGGAGAGCCGGATGGTACAGACCCAGTGAGAACCGGATGAAGAGACATATTCGTAAATATGTTTCTGAGAGTCCATCATGGCTATATTTGTAAATAGCCGAAAAGTCATATTAGTATAAATATGACTTAGGGAAAACTTTTAGTAGTTGTTGTCATTCTTGTTGGTGCAAGGAGAGAGAGAGCGCGTAACTGTGTACAGAGAGAGAGAGAGAGATAAAGAGGTCGTTGCCTCTGTTGTAACCGCCGCCTGTGGCGAGGATCGTGAGCACGAGGTCGTTGCCTCCGTGAACTCACTGTTGTACATACTAACATAGTGATAGTTTGCAGCCTGTGGGCTGCCGTGGTTTTTCCCTTAGTTTGGGTTTTCCACGTAAACATCCTGCGTACTCGTCTCTTCTTCGTGTCGTTCATTATTTCCCGTTTTCTGTGTATGATTCTAAGCTCGGTTGTGGCCGAGCGTTGTGTATAGGGAGCGTGCAGTTCCCGTCAATTTTGTGTGTTTTCACATAGCATTGAGGTTTTCCCTAGTAGTATACGTATTGAAAAAAGAAACATGTACGTCACTATCATCTCAACATGTAAAATTATTCAACAATATTATTTTGAATTAATATAATGAAAATGCCTCTTTTATGTTCTCTTGTAAAAAGTCCACATTCGTGAGGTTGTTATGGCGATCTCGGCTTGGAACTAGGGAAGTTGTGGGCCACATGCACGCTATTGTGAGTGAAGTGCTTGACCAAAATAGCTTAGTTAATCCTAATGTGTGCATGATGGCCCATGGGTGTCAACTTGGAGCACGATTGACTTAGCAAAAGAAAGAAAAAGACCGAAGGGAGAAAACAACTACTTAGAAGATTAGAAAACAACACGATGACTTAGCTTAGTTAGTCCAAAGGGAGAAGAAAAGAAAGGAAAAAAAACAACTACTACTTGAAGATTGAGATACCATGGCTTACTTAGTCCAAAGGGAGAAGAAAAGAAAAGATTAGAAAAGAAAGGAAATAAAACAACTACTACTTGAAGATTGAGATACCATGGCTTACTTAGTCCAAAGGGAGAAGAAAAGAAAAGATTAGAAAAGAAAGGAAAAAAAACATCTACTACTTGAAGATTGAGATACCATGGCCATGTCCATAGAACCTTCAACCTCTTTTGTCCACGAAAAGAGACTACATTAGTATTAAGAAACACCCTAGGGCTATACATGAAAGATGTACAGATAGGTTAAGTTCTAAAGAGGAGCTTGCATTTTTGCTCACAATTATTGATATGAAGTGAAATGCAAAATCTGATTTGTTTTACATCTATGTCTCTTAAGAGTTGTATATATTACTATTGATTATTAGGCCACATGACACTTTACTGCCCACAAAACAGAAGTGGTTTCCATGATATAGTCAGAGCCCAAGGCCAAGGAAACCTGTCAGTCTCAGTCTCATGCATGGTGTAGTCACTGAATGAAAGCAAAAGATTTGGAAAAGAGGTGTACTTAGATTTTATATATTGGCAAACCATGATTAATCAATACATATAGCATACCTTTTTGCAGAGCATGTGTGCTTAGATTTTATATAGAATGAAATTTAGTAAATGTAGAATGAAAAGTCTGTTAAGTCCTAGCACCCACATGTTCGTTAACCTCCATTAATGTGGATGTGTGTATGTAGGGCCTAGGCTCATGTGAGGATTATCATTGACCTAAACACAACAAAACATAACAAAACAAATAGCAAATTTCATGCTATGAGAAGTAATTGCGACTTAATGCTTCCTGATTATATTAAAGACATTACCAAAAATCTATAGAATACATTTTACATAAAAGTCTCCAGAAAAACTGGAGATCAGATTTTGTCAAAGATGATTTATTAAGAACATGCTCTCTGTCTCTCTCTCTAATTAATATTTGTAATGTTGTTGATGATGCTTTTGGAGGATCTTCTCTTTCTCATAGACTGATAAAATTTCTTTCTCATTCTGATTATTGTATGGTTGACAATGCCTGGTTGCCGAAGGATCAATCCAAATATATATATATATATATATATGCATTATTGTGCTGTTCTTTGCACATAATCAACTGCAGGATTAAACCACTCTTGAAACAGAAAGACGAGTATTTGACGGACATGGATGTCACAAAGACAAAGACGGACACCTTTACATCATCATCATCATTATCATCATCATCAGAATAATTATAATTATAATCGAAGAAGAAGAGGATTCAGACGTTTAGAGGGGAATGTTTTTTGAATTGGTGTTTGAATGTTTTTGAATTAAATTAGTGGCCCACACCATCCCCTGTCATTATTTAGTGCACTTCCATTTGAATCTGCCCCTTTCTCATCCCTCTCTTTGATTTTTGCCAGCATTGGTAGCATACTAGCCATGGCTTTCTCGACACTGCTGAATCCATGGAAGCACCTAACCCATGCCCCCTGCTTTTGCTTCCTTCTCATGGTCCTCTGCTCCCTGCCACAGAAATCTGCTGCCATCTCTGATCCAGTAGAAGGTCTCTACATATAACTACAACATATTTCCGTATTCAAACTTGCGCTATTCCTGTTCTTCATTTTCTTAATCCATTATATAGAGACGAAATGAGTATAAGATCATCAGTATGTTCCATTCATTCACGCGCTTATAAGCATACTTTACTATAATGCTATGAAACCAGTGAGGAAAGATGCATTTTCAAGTCTGAGAGACACCAATCTCATTGCTCTAAAAAGGATATTTTTCTAAAGTTAAAACAAAGACCTATTTATATATAAGATACTATCTAAGAATTGGAATCTGTTTCACTTCTTAATTCAATTATAAGCATTATTAGTATATGCTACAAAACAATACAAATGAAATGTTAAAAAACTTTGTATCTAAGGTGGATGGATTGTCATAAATAGTTGTTCTCTTTATATGATGTGTTCCCAATACAAATAAATGTAGTGGATTGCATATATAATTACTGATAGATTATATCATGAGTTTTAGTAATATGCTATGTTTAATGCTTGCTTAGTAAGTCACTACATGGTTCTGTTTATATGCAAGTAAATCGCTATACATGATTCCACGATTGTATGGATCAAGCTTATATGTCTAATGAAAATTTGATATGTAAATAAGTTTACTACATGATCCTAGATTTCCGAGGTATAACTAACGTACATGCATGGCACTAATAAATGATTCCATGGCGATTGTTAATTTGTTAAGTAGCTCACAGCGCAGTGGATTTGCATAAGATTTGTTAGTGATATATATAATATGTATGTGTTGTTTGTTACTCATGGCACAGTTGTAGCACTTCGTGCCATAAAACGCGAGCTTATCGACCCTTTCAACAGATTAGAGAACTGGGTGGGGAATGACCCATGTGGAGACGGTGCTTGGATAGGGGTTAAATGTGAAATCACCATCAATGGCACACAACATGTCACAGAGCTGTAAGTCATGACCATTTCACATGGATTTTGTTGATTCATAACTATAATTTGTAAAGTGTGATTGACTATTAGTGGTAACACTAGATTTTCTTTGGTTACAAGAAATTTCATTATAATTTCGCAAGAATGGATTGGTCAATAACACTAGTTGATGATGGATTTGTTTGTTTGTTTCATGATTTTAGCCGCTTGCTTAATATGAATTTTACTGGAACTCTGGCACCGGATTTAGGGAACTTGACACAATTGGTCATTTTGTAAGTGCAATTATTTTGTGATGTGTTAATCATTTTGTAGAGTGACATGCAGAATACATCATATTGTGTAATGACATGCTAAGAAGTGAATCATTTTGTGTCATTATAAGCTAATGAGTTGTTCTACATAACAACAGAATGAATGAATCATTGGGGGCAGTAAGAATAACTTTTATACGGTAGCATAATTTGGGTAACTAATTTTCGACTTACCCTTGTGCCATGCAGAAATGTTATGTGGAACAACATCACCGGTTCAATTCCTCCCGAAATAGGATTATTAAGTAATCTTAATTCACTGTGAGTATCTAACTGTTCGGAGAAAGCACATCAAAAATCTGATTGACGAACATACACAATGATATGAAATCGTTTTCTTTTTCCCTTAAGTACCATTGATTAGATATGGGAATTAAAATACGATAAAACGCTATTTCATTTTGGCCATACCAGTCTTACAAAATGATCGCCATTTTTAAGATCCAAAAAAACTTTCTTCACCGTGATAGTGGAATCACTGACCTATCAAGTTTACAACAAACTTGGTTTTAGGCGAAAGATTTTCACCAAACACCTAGAAGCAAAAGTAAATAATGTTCAAACATTCAGGGGGGTATTTCGGAGTTTTTCCCTAGAAATGATATGGTATTAATATTGTTGCAAGCATGAATAAAAATACAGGCTTCTCAATGGTAACAAATTGAGTGGAGTCCTGCCCCCTGAATTGGGAAATTTATCAGAACTATATCGACTTCAGATAGACCAGAACAATATATCTGGTACTATACCAACTACATTCCAATACCTTGACGACGTTTGGCATTTGTAAGTACATTGCCTAGATATTTGATCATATGCTAATCATGTTTTGGAACTTGCATGTAATGACTATGTGGTGATGAATTCATGTCGCAGCCATATGAACAATAACTCATTGAATGGCTCGATTCCCCGTGAGCTAGGAAGGCTACAAAACCTAGTCCATCTGTAAGAAGAATGCCTCTTTTATAATGTAGACAAATAGTAATTGTTTTCTTTGTCACTTAAACAAGCCCTTCCTTATGTTTGGATGGGTCTTCGACTCTCTTTGTTTTCTGATGTGTCAGCTTGTTAGATAACAATGCATTAACTGGAGAAATTCCATCGGACATCTCAAATATCTCTACCCTACTAATTGTGTAAGAAATGCATAACTCATTTTCTGTTAATTCAAGGGACTGCTAGTTAGTTCTTATATTAAATCTATGAAGTTTTCCATGATTACAGGCAACTTGACAACAATAAATTTAGTGGCAGCATTCCAGCTAGTTTTTCAAACTTCTCAAGCAATTTTACAAAATTGTAAGCATCATGTATTTCACATATACAATGCATGTTCTGCTTTTATGCACATTTGATGAAGGTGCGAATGCACTCCTCTCCAATCTCCTTTCCAATTTCATAATCATGACTACAATCATAAAGATGTGCTGTCACAGTTTGGTATTGATATGGTATACCATGTTCTGCCACACATTCTTCTCGACATGCTATATTGATAGAAAGATTCATGTGCTAACTCTCGGCAATATGAGTAACAAAAGAAAAATGTCTTAAAAACTAAATAGTAATCATGAAGTCAATGATCACGTTTGATGCCTGATTGTTGTTTGAGCATATATCTTATACATGTGTATGCATATTGTTTTGTAGTGTATTTATCTTAATTCTGATTTTGTGATCATCAGGAGTTTGAGGAATTGTAACCTAACCGGTAGCATCCCTAGCCTAGAAAAACTGACTTCATTGGGATACTTGTAAGTTCACATTCCAAAATATAAAATTCTATTATGCATTTTCAGCAAGATTTCAAAAGAATCAATGATCAGTGGCTCTTTGTCTAATTTGTTCACAAGGGATCTAAGTCACAATAAACTGACCGGCCAACTTCCATCACTTCCAGATGGGTCGAACACTATCACAACAATGTGAGCGGCATAAGTATTCTGACTATAATTCTTCATTGATTAAACCAAGTCCTAACTTTCAACGCACATACATCCATCCATCGTGCCAACACATCTACATACATGCATCCATCCATCATGGGAGCATTCCTATGTACATCCATGCATCCGTCATTCCTGCATAACTACATGCATGCATAAGTCATTCCTACATATACACATGTATGCCTTCGTCCATGTGTCCATGCATGCATACATGTATTCAAACACAATTTTCGGTTGAATACAAGTCATACATGTATATAGATATCTACGCATGGTTTTATGAAGTATATGTTCTTACCGTCTTGAATGTGTGTGATAGTGATTTGTCGTACAACCAATTGAGTGGTGAGATACCAGAATCTTATTATAAACTAACGAGTTTGGATTTCCTGTAAGTGGCACGATTCCCTTATCCCAGTAATATAGAGATCAAGGTGAATCCAGATTTCGAATTTAACAAATGTTTTTTTTGTGATCAATGTCAAAAGGATTTTGCGCGACAATTCTCTTGATGGAAATTTCTCTGGGAATCAGATTAGCCACAATGCATTTCAAAGAGTAGACTCAGTGTTAATAATGTAAGACAACTCCATCTGTTTAAAGATAATTCCTTCAAATGTCCCAACATTGCCTTTGTACCGCCAAGGTACGGATTTTAGGGGTAAGCTTATAAATCATGTGAATTGCAGAGACATTATAAACAACAACATCACCGGATACACTGAAGGAGCTCTTGTAAGCAACATCACAATAAGGTAATAATAAGGAGCCCTTGTCTTAAGATGGAAGTGCAAAAAATGTCTGTATATTCTTGTGTGAAACATAAGGTGCAATGCTAACAAAACGTTTTTATCGAATCAATGGAGAACTCTCCAATGCACGAACTTCTTCGGAAGTTGAGATTTCTAAAAAGTCAGAAATGTGCTTTACAAGAATAACATAAAACTTTCTTCAGTTTTTTCTTCTGCAATTTTATAATACTGAATCATTCCGTAAGGACAATACCTCATTTGTTAAATTAGGGTTTTATATGAAACACATTCCTTTGTTAAACTCTGATTTGAGTAAGCCAAACATTTCTTTATATTTTTCGTTTTTCAATGTATTTTTGTATTCATTTATTCATTAATGAAAATATAGATAGATAAGTATTTTTTTTAGGATTTATGTATTCGTTACCCACACTAGGTATGGATATTGGTGTATTAATTTGTGTTTGCGTATATATTTGTGAGACCAGAGAAACAGAGACCTATGGTTAGCTTTCTAATAATATGAATCTCTCTCTCTCTCTCTCTCTCTCTCTCTCTCAATCACATATTTTATACCTTGTAGTTAGTTTCCTCTGAAACATATATAGCAAATATCTAAGTACAAATGGTCTATCTTGTATCACATCTATAATGGGGTGTAGGTTCATTTATGAGGCTTTTATCTATTTACTTGTCAAGCCTTCTATCTGACATGGTCGGTTAAAATGTCTTGAAGAAATGAGTCATACAATAAACGTTTGCAGGTTATATGGAAACCCAGTATGCAATGATCCTTCGGCAAAATCCCCCTGTAACGAATTCAATGGCACAGATGCTAATGATACTCTCCCAACACCAAATATTTCATCGCGTCCCTCATGCACAAGTGAAACTTGCGACACGGCGAATAACCAGGAGCTTGTTTATGGCCTCTATGTCCTCGGCACATGTCAATGTTCTTATCCACTTCGAGTAGCATACCGATTAAAGAGTCCTGGATTTGCAACATTTTCTCCGTATGCAGAAGGATTTCGACATTACTTGTCATCGGGCTTGAATTTATCCGACTACCAAGTAAATGTTTCTTCCTATTCTTGGCAAACAGGGCCACGTCTCACGATGGACATCAAACTATTTCCAACAATCAATACAAGCAAGTTTAATCAATCAGAAGTTGAACATCTGTACAGCACATTTGTAAGATGGAACATCCCCGATAACAATACATTTGGCCCGTATGAAGTCATTTCTTTCGTGATTGGGAGCCCTTATAACAGTAAGTCGGCACATCTACTGTATGTGTAAGCTAAAAAATTTTAACCACAAGTTTTTACCTTATCATACAATATTGTACAATATATATATTGAATCGGGTGATCTGACTCTAGTGGTTCTATTCTAGTCTCTTCGCCACCTCCGCCACCTCCGCCACCTCCGCCAGCTCTGCCAGCTCTGCCAGATCCATCACGTAATGGTCTGAATGGTGGAAAGATAGCTGGAATTGTCATCGGAGCAACGGTTTTCACAGCCATTGTTGTTTTTTTCCTTATGCTTCTCTTCAACAAACGTATGAGGCGATATGCTGGGCCCTTAGCAGGTATTTCATCCTTTACAATTAGATGCATATAAAAACACAAACTAGATATATTATGCCCTTAAAGTGTATATGTGAAGCAAGAAAGAAGCATATAAACACATGAAGTTAACTATGTATGTGGTTTATAAACAAGGAAGAAAATGCATGCATTGTATTGAGTGATACGCAACACATAGCATTGGCTACAATAACTGATTTGCAAAAGAAAAATCAGTAGTATCTAGATGCATACAAATCCATCCGTGTTTTTGCTGACATTCGTGCAGTCCGGCGGCGCAATGAGCACATTAAAATAGCAGGAGTCAAGTATTTCTCCTTTCAAGAAGTGGCCAATGCCACAAAAAACTTTGACAGTTCGATGCAAATCGGGAAAGGTGGATACGGGAAAGTCTACAAAGGTGTTTTACCTGATGGCTTAGAGGTTGCAATAAAACGTGCTCAAGAGGGTTCACTTCAGGGAGAAAAGGAGTTCTATACTGAGATTGAGTTGTTATCCCGAGTACATCACCGCAGTCTTGTATCACTGCTTGGATATTGTGATGATGCAGGGGAGCAAATGTTAGTTTACGAGTTCATGCCGAATGGAACCCTGAGAGAACATCTAAATTGTGAGTACTCAAATCAAGTGAATGTAATGTTGACATGCTACTTTTAATAATGATGCAATATACTACTTTGTGTGATGATGTTACGTTACACTTTCTCGTGATACATATTAATGTATCACTTCTTAATGATGATTTTACAGATATTTTTAATACATTTGGTCCCAGCCTTAATAGTTGATTGTTAAACTTGTATTTTCAGCTGGATTGAGCTGCCCCCTTGACTTTGCGACACGAATGCAGATAGCATTAGGTTCTGCAAGGGGCATTTTATACCTTCATACTGAAGCCAACCCACCAATTTTCCATCGTGACATCAAGGCAACCAACATCTTGCTTGATGCAAAGTGGAGAGCCAAAGTTGCTGATTTTGGGCTTTCAAAACTTGCACCAATATCTGATATAGAAGGTGATGCCGGTGGTCACGTTTCAACTGTGGTGAAGGGAACCCCGGTACATACAATTTTTTACTCTTAAATCACACATTAAAATTTAGTTGTAAATTTACAGTTACATAAGAGTTTTTCAATATGAGAAGCCATAATAAGATCTCAGCATTTTAAAACCTGTTTCGTATGATGATTACATGTTGTGTTTGTTTGCTATGTTGTCTGTTTCCAGGGATACGTTGATCCGGAGTACTTTTTAACGCATAAGCTCACAGACAAGAGTGACGTGTACAGTTTCGGTGTTGTTTTGCTTGAACTCATAACTGGCATGCAATCCATATCTCAGGGGAAAAATCTTGTGAGAGAGGTGACATACAATTCTCAAATAAGTAATGAAATATACAATATGGTTGAGATGATTATTAGCATGCAAAGACATCCAAAGATACTATGCACTACAAATCTATGTGGCACGGTTGACAAGATCTTAAGATCCTTGTTAAGATGCAATGCACTCCAAGTAATTTCAAAAATACTGCAAGGAATCTAACAATATTGTCAGATGGCATTGTTGAAATGATTCTTGTACGATGCAATGCACCACATCAAAACATGAACATGTATTAAGACTGGGATATATAAATAATGCAGGTGAATGTAGCTTATGAATCCGGCATGATACTGTCGATTGTGGACAAAAGGATGGGATCCTATCCAGCAGAGTGTCTGAAGCCACTCATCGACTTGGCGCTCTCTTGTTGCAAAGACAACGCAGATTCTCGCCCGTCAATATCCGAAGTGGTTTGGGCGCTCGAAGCCATATGGAGGATGACACATTGCCCAGATTACATGGTCAGGTCGGAAGAAACCCCCACTCCGGACAACCACCAAAATGCTCTGTATTCTGGTGACGTTAACCCTTACGTTTCATCTGACATCGACGGAAGTGGCCTAATAAGTGGCGCTATACATCGTGTTGCTGCTAGATGAAGAAGGCACTCTTTGTGTGTGATAATTGTTTGGGATTTCGAGTTTCTGAGTTAGTCACCTAGGGGGCATTCCGCAAATGTCCCATGTATAATGATTTGATTCAAACGATTTATAAAGGTGCATGTGCATAGGCTTTTGGTTTAATGTTTATAAAGGCCTTGTCCTAGGATGATGATTGATTTCATTAAAAGCATTATTTTATGTATAATTCATTCCACAATTTAATTAATCTCTGTGCCAACATATCTTCTTCATTTCGCTCTATCATCATTTCAAGAAAAAGGATTCAAATCATGTGGTCTCAATCATAGTATGAACCATACGTGCATTCGCATTCGCGAACGGTTCAATCATTCGTGAAAGAAAAACACCCTCAAAGAATGATAAATACCATACTTTTGGATTAAGTATTTATTATGAGGTAGATAAGCCTAAAAATGAAAAAAAAACATTAAAAAAATGGGGGAAAAACAAAAACAAAACACAAGAATGTTTGAATAACATTGGCATTCGTTTTCCAACGTAGGAAACGAATGTTATACTAGACGAACACGAATTTTACGTACTATGGTCTCAATGAAGCAACAAGGTTGACATTAAAGGGCCGTTGCGCTTACTAGTCAAGTAAGCTCTCAATCGGATGTACAACCATCATTATGCAAGTAAGCTCTCAATTGGAGGTATATAGCCATCTTGTATGCATATGATCTCTCAACTGGAGGTATATAGCCATCTTGTATGCAAGTGAACTCTCAAGTAAGCAAATGATAAATTTATACAAGACGTATACATCTCTGCCCTTTTCTGTGCTTTTCTCCCTCTGCACATGCGGCATCACAAGAAGGGCTAGTGTGATTTAGGTGAAAGAACTAGGGTGGTTAAATATGTTTAAGAGGTATCAATTAGATCTTGACTCAATTGAATATAGAAGAAATATAAATTAACACCTACTTAACATATACTTAATGAAAAATACATCAATGATAATAGATAATTAACCTCACTAATTATAACATTTACTTAGGTAACCACTCATTAAGGGGTAGTAAATACGAAGATCATCTTGATATAGCTCAAACGAGTATCTCTTACAAAGGTGGGTGAAGAGTTAAAAAATGACAAATACCACAAAATTTCAATATAAGAGGTTTGTTGTGACTCACACCTCTCATAACATCTATAACTCCCGACTTAAACAATTTGGCGGTGTTGCGGTATTCCGCGAGTATGTGTAGGATCCGAGGCGGGCCCACGTGGGTCTTAGACTAGGGAATAGAGGAGAAGGAATAAGACACGAAATGGAAGCTTAGCTCAAGAGGAGAAGAGGAAGAATAGCACATAAATATAGAATAGAATAGATGGAGGCAAAATACTTAACAAGTTATATTAAGAAAACACAAACGAATACAACCATGGCGGCATAGGCCAAAACCCAACAACTACAAGAAACCCTAACCGGATAAGTAAAGTAAAGAAGATGAATAAGGAAACCCTAAGCAAAACCCTAACCCTAAACCGAAATGGGAAGAAGAAGAACCCTAGAACTATGTGGTATACTTTTCACTGTTGAGAGTCGAACACAACTTCTCTTAGATAGGTTTCCCACTGGCTCATGGACATGTTGGGCTAGGTTTGTAAATAATAGAAAGGGCACTTGCCCTAGCTTAGTTCGTATATAAACCAACACATTGTAACTTAGTTGTTGTTGGATGTTTTATACTTTGATACAATTTATCTATCTCTGTCGTAAGAGCTCTCACTCACACACACACACACTCTCTCTATCTTGAGACACACACACACTCACTCACTCATCTTCCGCTGCATTACAACCACTCTTCCTTACATGGTATCAGAGCGTATGCTTGTCTGATCACACCTATTCGATTGTGTTGTGTTGTACGTCGACGATCAACAGAACCGGATAATCAACACCCGGGGAGTCCACTATATATAAGAAGGTTGTATCACGTGCGTTCATGACATCATTTATAAACCCCTTATACGTATGTTTTTTACTATTTTAGTGACCCTTGTGTAGAAAAACGATTAATAAAAATACCCCTTATTACGAATATATTTTTTGATAACCACCCATTTTAAATACCCTTACATATAAAATATACATGCACACATAGTTTCTATTCTTAGAAAGGATCAATGACCGTCTTTACAATTGATGACTCGCAAAATTATGAATCAACATTAGACATCATATGCAAATTCTTAGAAATGCTTTATCAAGTGCCACATAGATTGAAAACATAGTGTGTAAAGTATAAAGTAATGCACACACAATTAGGAAACATTTCCCAAAAACACTAGAGGTATAACATATATAAGCCACATATAAGTTTTTGTTTTTAGTTTATTGAGACGTGTGAAGAATATAGAGTGATAAAAAACAATGTAATTTACAATAAAACAATCTTGAACTTGACATATATATCTCAAAAAGCACACATGGAACAATCTAAAATGCATATCAATAATGAAATTACTAACAAATTAACATTATGTTTGGTTTCATGGATAGACTCATATGAAGCCATAACATTATTTTTTCTCAAACACATTGATCAAACAAATGGCAACCTACTTCATATTTCCATTTGAAATGTAAGACATCATCTATTCACACATTCTTACCCAAATCAAAATGAAATAAAATAAATCATTTTGTTATTGCAATGTCTACTTAAAAAACTTATCACAATAAAGGTTGCCCTTATAAAGACCAACTATATAAAAAGAAAACCCTAAGAAGTTCATTTTAGGCTATAAATTTCATGTCGTTTCCATCTTCAACGTTGGACCTGTATTATAACATGTAACAACAAAGGCAAGAAAACTCAATATACATGGAAGTAAATAATATCTTAAAGAAATCAAAAAATATATTTGCAATACCGTAGGTTTATATTTGGTTTCTACTCTTTTCTCCTTTTCCTGTTAAAATAAAAGGCATAAATATTAAGTTACGTGGTATGTTTGTATGTGGTATGCATGTGTGTTGTATGTTATGTTTGTGTGTGTGTATGTATGTTCCATACATCATATATGTTTGTATGTGGTATGCATGTGTGTTGTGTGTTATGTTTGTGTGTGTGTATGTATGTATGTTCCATACATCATATATGTTTGTATGTGGTATGCATGTGTGTTGTGTGTTATGTTTGTGCGTGTGTATGTATGTTCCATACATCATATATGTTTGTATGTGGTATGCATGTGTGTTGTGAGTTATGTTTGTGTGTGTACATATTGTGTTATGTGTGTATCATGTATGTATGTATGTGTTATATGTGTATATAGGTATTGTATGGATTGTATTGCATGTGTATATAGGTATGTGCGTATGTATGTACATATTGTATTTTATTTTATTTTATTGTATTTTGTGTGTGTGTGTGTGTGTGTGTGTATGTACATATCGTGTTATGTGTGTATATGTGTATGTATGTATGCATTATATGTGTATATAGGTATTGTATGGATTGCATTGCATGTGTATATAGGTATGTGTGTATTATGTACATATTGTATTGTATTTAATTGCATTTATTGTATGTATAGCATGTATGTTGTGTGTTATGTTTGTGTGTGTGTATGTATGTTCCATACTACATATATATGTGTCCATATGTATATGTATATTCTACACGTGTGTGTGTATGTATTGTATTGTATTCCATGTGTATGTATGTAAGTGTATATATGTGTATATAGGTATGTGTGTATGTATGTACATATTGTATTGTAATGTATTAATTTTGTTTATTGTATGTATGGCATGTGTGTATGATTGTATATGTTATGTGTGTGTGTGTGTGTGTGTGTGTGTGTGTGTGTGTGTGTGTGTGTGTGTGTGTGTATGTATGTACATATTGTATTGTAATGTATTAATTTTGTTTATTGTATGTATGGCATGTGTGTATGATTGTATATGTTATGTGTGTGTGTGTGTGTGTGTGTGTATGTATGTATGTATGTGTAAATGTGTATGTGTGTAAGTGTATATATGTGTATATGGGCATGTGTGTATGTATGTACATATTGTATTGTAATGTATGTATGGCTTGTGTGTATGATTGTATATGTTATGTGTGTGTGTGTGTTTATGTATGTATGTATGTATGTATGTATGTATGTATGTACACGTGTGTGTGTGTGTGTCTAAGAATTTATGTGTTGGTTTATGTATGTATGTATGTATGTACACGTGTGTGTGTGTGTGTCTAAGAATTTATGTGTTGGTTTATGTATGTATGATGTTTGTACTTATGTGTACCTGTAAAATATTTGTAGAGTAGTTGTGGCAACCCCGACAGAGAATAATGGTGAGCAAAAGCAGCACGACAAGGCGAGTGGCGGCGGCGGTGGCGGCAAAATGAGAATAGAGGCGGCGGCCAAACAATAATGGAGGCGGCAAAACGAGATCAAAGGCAGCAAAACAAGGACAGAAACAACAAGGGGAGAAGAGGTGACGGTGGCAATGAGGAGAGAAGAGGAGGAAGCAAAGGAGGAGGCGGCAAAAATCTAAATTAAAAAAAGATAAATGTTTGAATGTTATGTTTAGTATGAATGTATGTTATGTATGTATGTGCACAGAATGTATGCATGTATAAATGAATGAATGAATATATATATATATATTTATATATATATGTAATGTATGCATAAAATATGTATGCTTGCATGAATGAATGAATATATGAATGTACATATGTAATATGTAATGTATGTATATTTATATGTGTGAGTGGATATTTGTTTGTAATATGTAAGTATGTGTATGTACATGTAACAATGTATAAAAGACTATATATGTATGTCCATGTACATATGTGTATGCATATATGCATATGCAAATGTACATGATTCAATGTGTATGGAGATGTGATTGTAATATGTGCATAATATATATGTGTATGTATATGTAACAATGTATAAATGAATATATGTATGTCCATGTACAAATGTACATATGCATATGCATATATCCATATGTAATGTATGTGTATGTATAAAAGACTATATGTAGGTGTGTGTGTGTGTATATATATGTATGTGTGTATGTGTGTATGTGTGTATATATCTAATATATGTATGTATGTGCATACGTGTATGTACATGTAGCAATGTATAAAAGACGATATGTATGTCCATGTACGAATGTACATACGTGTATGCATATATGCATATGTCATGTATGTATGTATGTGTATGCATATATGCATATGCAAATGTACATGATTCAATGTGTATTGATGTGTGATTGTAATATGTGCATAATATCTATGTATATATATGACGTATATATGTGTATGTATGTGTATCAATGTATAAATGAATATATGTATGTCCATGTATGAATGTACATATGTGTATGCATATATCCATATGCAATGTATGTCGTGTATGCATATATCCATATGTAATGTATGTATGTGTATGCATATATCCATATGACAATGTACATGATTCTAATGTATGTATATGTAGCAATATATAAATGAATATAGGTATGTCCATGTATGTACATATGTGTATGCATATGTAATGTATGTATGTGTGTGCATATATATGACAATGTACATGATTCAATGTATATGAATGTGTGATGGTAATATATGCATATGCAATGTATGTATGTACATGTATGAATGTACATATGTGTATATATGTAATATGTAATGTACGTATGTTTTTATGTGTAACAGTGTATGCATATATGCATACACGAGTGTGTGGATGTTTGTTCATAATATTTATGTATGTGTATGTATATCTGTATGTATTGTAGTTTGTGATGATATGTATGTACATATGTAATGTATGTGTATGCATGTATGTAATGTATGTAATGTATGTATATATGTGTATGGATGTATGTTTGTAAAACTTATAACATTGTAGGCATATGTACGTATATATATGGTGACATGTGGAATATGTATGTATGTATATGTATGCATATATGTATATGTCACTATACATGATTCAATGAGTATGAATGTGTTTGTACTATGTGCATAATATGTATGTGTGTGTGTGTGTGTATGGTCATATGTATATAAATGTATGAATGTATGTACGTGTATATATGTAATGTATTTATGGATGCATATTTTTGGGATATTTTCATGTTTAGTACATATGTATATGGCTTGTATATGGATGTATGTTTGTAATATGTACGTAATATACATGTATATATCCAATGTATGTGTAAGTATACATATATGTATCTAATGTGTGTGTGTGTGTGTGTGTGTGTGTGTGTGTATATGTAAGTATTGTGGTTTGTATGGTCTGATATAATCTATATATATGGTGATATGTGGAATATGTATGTACATATGTAATATATCTATGTATGTATCTACATATATATGTATATATGTAATGTATGTATGTGTAAATTTGTATATTGTGTAATAGGTATGGATTATATGCTATGTAATATCTAATTTATTTATGTGTAAGTATACATATACATATCTAATGTGTGTGTGTATGTAAGTATTGTGGTTTGTATGGTTCAATATAATCTATACATATATATGGTGATATGCATAGATTGAAATATTCGCATTCGTGGGGCCTGCCCCACGAATCCATACGAATAGGAATACGAATACACGTAAATATATTCGTTTTCTTCTTTTTTTTGAAAATAAAAATAAAAAATAAATAAAAAAATTGTGTTTTATTTACGAGCGAGTGAACAGTGGCCAACAGGAAGCAAAGACGCCTCACCCTACTCCCTCTGCGTGCTACTTACACCCTCGCTTCCCTCTATATCCTGTTCTCGGCCAGAAATTAGGGTTTCGACAGAAAACCCTAATTTCTGTCATAATCCTAATTTCGACAAAATTTCTTCTTTTCGGCCTGCGTCATCGACTCCCTCTCATGCTCTACCTAATCCTACATCCTGTTGTCCACTACAAATTCAGAGTTTCACTGAAACCCTAAGTTTTGCCAAAGCCCTAATTAATTAATTATTAATGCATTAATTGATTATTAATTAATTAACTAATATTTTCCAATGAATTAATTAATGTGTTAATGAATTAAGATATGTATTTGTAAATTAATTAATGTTTAAGTGAATTAATTAGTTAATAGTAAATTAATCATTATATTAATGAGTTAATTAATTATTGATGTATGTCTGTGTACACATATATGTATGTGTGTGTATATGTATCTATGTATGTGTGTGTATATGTATCTATGTATGTGTATATATGTATCTATGTATGTGTGTGTATATGTATATATATGTTTGTGTATGTGTGTATATATGTATGTGTATGTATGTATGTGTGTATATGTATATGTAAACGAATGGTTTTATAATATTCTTAGGGCCATTTTCTATTCTCGAATACCACGAATATTACGGATGTCGAATCTCAAGAATATCACGCATGGCTCAATCTATGGTGATATGTGGAATATGTATGTACATATGTATATATGTAATTTATGTATGTGTAAATTTGTATATTGTGTAAGAGGTATGGATTATATACTATGTAATATCTAATTTATTTATGTGTGTGCACGTGTATATATATGTAATATATGTAACTTGTTTGTAAGTTTGAAGATTTGTATATATATAGTATGTAATCTTAGGTATTAATATGTATGTGTATGTGTATATATATATAAATTATTTTTGTGTGTTTTGTATGTATATATGCATTTGTGTATGTATATATGTAATATGTAATTTTATTGTATGTATTATGTATATATGTATGTCAATATATATGGTTGATTCTAATCTGTATGCAATATGTAATGCATGTATATACATACATATTTACATATGGTAATATATATTTGTACATATATTTATGTTTAGTCAATATGCAAGTATAAACGGGTGTAATGTATGTATATACATATTCATGGATATAGGTATATATGCATGTATGATATATGAATGTAGGTATATATGCATGTATATGATATGCATGTGTTATGTTTGTGTGTGTATGTATGTACATATTGTATTGTATTGTTTGTATGGAATGTGTGTATATGTGTATGTATGTGTATATATATAATATATAATTTATTTTTGTGTGTTTGGTTTGTATATTTGCATTTGTATATAATTGTGTGTATAATAATATACGTGTGTAATATGTAATATATAAAATATGTTTGTAAGGATGTGTATGTATATATTAATATGTAATTGTTATGTATGTATTTATTATGTATATATGTATGTCAATATATATGGCCGATTCTAATATGTATGTAGTATGTAATGCATGTATGTACATATTTACATATAGTAATATATATTTGTACATATATTTACAAAGCCGAAGTGGAAAAAGCCACAGGCCGGCATGTATGCTGCCTTCGATGAGTGTGTGTGTGTGTGTGTCAAGATAGAGAGAGAGAGAGAGAGAGTGAGAGCTCTTACGACAGAGATAGATAAACTGTATCAAAATATAAAAAATCCAACAACAACTAAGTTACAATGCGTTGGTTTATATATCAACTAAGCTAGGGCAAGTGCCCTTTCTATTATTTACAAAACTAGCCCAACATGTCCATGAGCCAGTGTGAAACCTATCTAAGAGAAGTTGTGTTCGACTCTCAACACGCCCCTCATAGCACAACTTCTATCTATCGAGAAGGTTGTTCGGTTCGTACTTCGACTTGTCTAGTTGGCTGTGTTGCGTACTCGCGTACTTGATCAATTGCGTATGTGTTGCGTATCGTTGCGTATTGCTTCCATGTTACCTGTACCTGTATTCCCCCTCAAGTTCGGCAATGTAGATGTCGTGAGACCAAGGTCCGATGCAAATTGCCTGAGCTTGTCGACTCCTAAGGCCTTCGTAAATATATTAGCAACTTGGAGGTGCGTACTGGTATGTTGTAGATCGATCTCTCTGGCCTGTACGCGCTCGCAGATGAAGTGGTAATGCACTTCGATATGTTTAGTCCACGCGTGGAATACGGGATTCCACGCCAGGTAGATATTGCTCATGTTGTCGCAATAGAGACGAATTGGATCCTTGATGGGTACGCCCAAATCCTTTAGTACGCGTTGAACAGCAAGACGGCTTCGCATGCGGCGACTGTTGCGCCCCTGTATTCGGCTTCCGTGCTCGACAGTGTGACTGTCAGCTGCTTCTTACTATTCCAAGAGATTGCTCCACTACCAAGAGAGAAGACGAATCCGGATGTGGATCGCTTGTCAACTTTATATCCTGCCCAGTCCGCGTCTGTGTACCCTTTGAGTCGAACGATCGTATTTGTCTTGTACATAATGTCGTAGTCCATTGTCGTACTGACATATCAGAGTATCCTCTTAGCGCAGTCCAGATGAAGATTTCGCGGATTCAGCATAAACTGGTAAGTAGACCGATTGAATAACTGAGGTCGGGTCGCGTAATGGTTAGGTAGATTAGGTTGCCGATCAGTTGACGATACTAAGTCGAGTCACTCGTGGTCGTGCCAAAACTGGCATTGATCTTGAGATTGCGTTCAAGAGGGGTAGTCACAGGTTTGCACTCTGTCATTCCGAACTTGTAGAGTAAGTTGAGAATGTAGTGCCGTTGTGAGATCATGATCCCAACTGGTGTCCGAATTACTTCAATACCTAAAAAGTAATGAAGTTCATGATGGTCCTTCATTTTGAATTTGCCGGAGAGAAGTGATTTAACTTTGTTGATCTCGGCGAGGTCCTTTCCTCCGATAAATAAGTCATCCACGTTGTCGTGAAGAAAACTGTCCACAAGCGGAATCGGTGCGCAGGAGCGTAGGAACCGGCTCTTCTCGAATGTTGTACATAGAAGATCCTAGGCAGGTAGATTTAGTGGGTAGGAAGTAAAGGGGAAACGGCTCCTTCCTTTCCTATAAAAGGAGGGAGACGAGAAGGGGGATGGGATGGCGGAATCAGAGAGGACGAAGTGCTGTCGGATTGCGGGCCGAAGGCTTCTCTCTCTTCCATACTCTGTAGTTCCTTTCGATGCAGGTTTCGGGAGGCTCGCGCTGCTCTGAGGAATGCCCGAGTGCTTCCGGCAGCACCTCCATCCTACTCCTTTCTTTCTGTGCGTTTACGAACATGCGTCGACATCTGTTCGCCGGCCTGTTCGGTTGTAACGGACTTCGTGTCTTGTTGTTTGTCTTTGTTAATAGATACATACATTTGTGTCTCTGTGTGTCGCTGTCCCACTCGCGTCTTTGTGTCGAAGGGCCGTGTCCCTGTGAATCTACGGTCGCACCTAGTGGGTCTCTTCCCTTCTCCTTTCTCTCTTGCTCTTCGGTACAAAACCCCCGAGGTCCCGCCTCGTTCCACGCATCCGCGAGGAATACCTCGACATCTTGGTGAACCCGACGTGAAGGAGGCGGTAGAAGAGCAGAAGATGAAAGGGTCGGATCTTGCAGAGGCCATGGCTTCGGCCGTGGATCGGATATTGAGTGCACGCGAGGGCACCGACGCCCTCAACAGAGCCATTGAGGCGGTCGTCGGTACGATCGGCCGGTTCAGCGGAAAGGATGCCACGAAGTATTTGGCGTCCTACGGGGCAGAAATGCTGATGCGGGACATTCCGGATGAGAGGCGTCTTGCCGGGTTTCCTCGAGTGGCGATGCCGAGCATCCATGCGGAGGTGCTCGAGGTACGGGCGGAGAGCCGTACCTGGGAGGAGTTCGAAGGCCGACTCCTAGAGAAATACGGGCTGGACGACGCGCTCCGGCTTTTCGAAACTGGACTTCATGGAATGGGTGGAGTCCCCCGGCAAGGGGAGAAACGCGTCGGCACTCCTCCGGGAGTTCGAAGAACGCTTTGCGCGCCTTTCGGCGCTTGACCGAACCGTTCTGGATACGAGCCGGGTCCTACTGTTCGTCAAGTCGGTGGACGAGCGGGACAGGGATCAAGTCGGCTCCTTGCTGGAAACCGAAGACGGGCTGACAACCGACTGGGCTGCGGTTAAGAGAGTCTGTGGCCGTTTCGACAAACGGCGAGAATGGGCTGACAACGGGGCGGCCGGTGTGGGCTCTGTCATAGCAAGGAGGCTTGAACCGGCACCGCAAGTGCGAAGGGAAGAAACCCGGGAATGGCTCGAAACCGGTCCGGCTTCGACCGGCATGGTCAATGGCTCGTCCGGAGGAGCAACGCTGGAGGAGTTGACGCGGGCCATAAAGGATCTCCAGATCGCCCAAACTCGAAGGGAAGGCGGCGAACCGGCTCGTGACCGACGGCCGGCAGCGGGGAACAGGTGCATGTGGTGCGACGAGGTCGGCCACATTCGGAAGGACTACGGCGATTTCGCAGAGGCGTTGAGGAACCGGGTGGTGTACCTGTGGGAAGGCCGGATGCACGCCGGCGACACCAGGAGGGCCCTGAACCGAAACGACGGGCGAGGAGGTATGAAGAGACTCATGGAAGAGGTAGCGGCCCGACACGTGGAGGCCATCCAGTACTCGGCGTCGGCCGGTATTCGGGTCGGGGGCAGCGAGGCCCGAAAGGAGAGCAAAGACGGTTTCTGGTCGGCAATGCTGGAAGGCCTCGCCGGCGCACGGCTGAGGAAAGATGAAACGGACCGCGCTGAGAGACGGGTCCGGGAAGTAACCGGGTGGAGCGACCCAGTCGAGGAGAAGATGGGCTTCGTAGAAGCCGCCTGCCGAAACTACGAGGCTCTGGTAGAAGACAAACGAGTGGGGAAAGCCGGAGCGGCCGGGCCCTCACAACGGTACGAGACCCGATTCGGGCAGCGATGGAACGATGCCGGTGGGTCCAGCTCGCAAGATAACCCCAGGAAGGGCGGATATCGACTGGGGACGGAAAAATCATCAATAAAAGTTACATAAAATCTGCAACCACCGATAGATGCATTCTTAGTTGGTCCCCATACATCCGTATGTACCAAGTCCAACAAATTTTTACTTACATGTCTTTCATGAGGGAATGGCAACCTATTTTGCTTTCCATATTGACATGCTTCACATATCTTTCCCATTTCACAATTTTTCAGTTTTGGCAGTCCAGCCACTGCATCTTTTCTCAACATATTCTTTAGGGTTTGCATACTTATGTGGCCAATCCTTTTATGCCACATTTCCACATCTGAGACTACACTCATTCCATTTGCAAACATAGCTGAAATCTGTCTAGGCATGTCAACATCCAAAATAAACATTCTTCCTTGTCGTTTTCCTTTTGCAATGAGCTTCCCATTCTTTTCTATATAGCATCCACTTTGCTTAAACTTTACTTGCATACCTTGCTCTACTATCTGTCCAACAGAAATCAGATTCTTAGCAAGATTTGGAACATGCATTACATTCAACATATACTTAGTCTTTCCTTTTTCTTCCCACAATGGAATATCTCCAACATGTTCTATTTGGTGAGTACTATTATCACCCGTCTGTACATAGCCAGGAATCTCTGGTTCTCTCAACCTTTCAAACCAGTTTGCATGTCCAGTCATATGGTTAGATGCCCCCGAGTCTACATACCATGTAAACTCTTCATTACATTTCTGTGAGCTTTCAGCCACTGCTGCTATCTCATGTTGTACCACAAATGCACCATCTTTTTCACAATCTTCACTAGTTTGGGCATAGTTATTCTGCTGTCTCTTTCCTCTTTGCTCATCATTTTGCTTCTTGTAACATTCAGCCTGTGTGTGGCCTGGTTTTCCACAATACCAACAGCCATCATCATTTACATATGTTTGCTTACCTCTACCTTGGTTGCTCCCCCTGCCTCTGTTGTTGTTTCTTCCTCTAATGGTTTGTTGTCCTCTTCCTTGATAACCATTATTGTGGGTTCTTGCTGAGCCAAATCTTCCATGGCCTTTTCCTCGACCTCTTCCAACACTATTATATAGGGCTTGCCCCTCATTCTCAAGATTTCCTTTATTTACATCATCCATCTGATTCCTTTCTTCTACTACAAGCATTGAAACCAGATCTGAGAAACTTGGGATACTATCCCTTGTAAGCATAGAGGTTTTAAAGCTTTTGTATTGAGGTCCCAAGCCTCTCAAGCATATTTCTACCTTATCATCATCTTCTATCTTTACATTGATAGAAGCAAGTGATTCACATATGCTCTTTATTTTCAAGGCATACTCATTTATTGACATCTTACCTTTTTCTAAGGTATTTAGCTCAGTCTTCAACTGTAGCTTTCTAGCTTTTGTGTTTACTGCAAACAGTTTTACCAAACTGTCCCAAGCTTCTTTTGGGAGCATAGCATCCTGTATGTGCCCAAGCATCGAATCTGAGATGCTAAGTGAGAGCCAATGCATTACCTTCCTTGCCCCTTGATTCCAATCTTTGAATGCTTTAATCTGTGCTGCTGTGGCATTTTCTTCTGGGATCTCCGGAGCCTCTTCTAGGTCTCCTTCAATGTCATCCCAGTATCCTTTCCCCATTAGGAAATTTGTCATTCTAAATTTCCACGCCGGGAAATTGTTTTTATCTAGTTTCTTTGTAACTATTTGGCCCGCATTCTCTGCAGCCATTATCTCTTCCAAACAAGGGTTTCTGCTACGATTACTTCAACAAGTAACTTTCTCTCTGTAGCAGATTAGCAAACAGAGAAATACCTTTCTCAGATCTATGCACTTTTGTACTCTTCTTAATGAGCAACTCCACTCTGATACCATGTTAAGAAAACGTGAAGAAGGCACTCGAGCTCTTCTTATGTGCGCGGCGAATCGTGGTGTGCTAGATCGTTTAGTGCTCAAACACAGAAGGGAAGGGGGAAGGAGACTTACCTCTGTAGCAGCCAAAAACTTCTTCTATTTCATTATACGCGGAGCTCTACTTGCTCTCTTTTTGTTTCTCTCTCTTGCTCTCACTCTCTGAGTTCTTTCTCTCTATGCTCACTATCTCTCTCTCAGAGTTCTACTTCCTGTATATCTTCATCTATTTTCTTACTCTCTTACTTTCTACCTAAGTAATAAGTTACTTACGTATGCAGCTAATTAGCTGCCTGTAGCTAAATAGCTGTCAGTAGCTAATTAGCTGTCAGTAGCTAATTAGCTGTTTCTCCTTTATGTTCACAAGTAGCTAAATAACTACTATAGCTTATTTCCCAATAAGCATCGCATACCATGTTGAGCTTGCTTCTCAACACTACGGACCTACGAAAGGTCCTAGAAGAACGGATCCTCGACAGCAAAGTGGAGCTGTCATTGCGGGAGATGCTAGGGATCGCCAAGAAGGAGTTCCACGACTCCATTGTGGACCTGGTGAAACGGAAGAGGCTGTCGACGGAGACGGAACCGGAAAGATCGGTGGAGGTGCAGACGACGCACATCGATGACATGGCGCTGGAAGATGAGTGGGCGGAGGGCCACTAGTCAAAGCCGCATTGGGCCCGAGCGACCACGGAGACCCCGGTGAAGATCGGAGATGTTCAGGAACCGGTGGTGGCATTGGTGGACCACGGTTCAGAAATAAACCTGATGTCCATGGACTTCTATAAGAAGGGAAAGTGGCTGATCAACACCAAGCACGGGTGGAAGATACGGGCGGCGACGCGCGCCACCGAGGAACTGCACGGGGCCTGCTCGAATGTGCGAGTCAAGATCGGCGACGTCGAGATTGACCAACACTTCTTCGTACAGGAGACGTCCTCGCACCCGGTCATTTTAGGGGAACCATACATCACAGCGGCACGAATGGAGACCAAGGTGCTAGACAACGGTTCGGCCTACGCGAGGGTCAAAAGCCAGGACGGGCGCCATTCGGTCCAATTTCTGACGGTGCGACCGAACCACGAGGGAAACCGCGAATCCCTCGGTGGTGAGAACCGGGAGGGTTTTTAGAGAGGGCTGCCAAGGCGTGGGGCCGAGACAGTCCAGACACTCGGGAAAGATCCCACAGCTGTACGATAGAACAGAAACCGAAGAAACCCTGTACGATAGGTAGGAAATTTTGGTTCTCCAACAACGGAGGGTGTATGCTAGTCGGCATCGTTGGCCGAGAAAAGGCAACGGCGGAAGTGCAACTTCGATCGCGCGGAGTTCTCGGCCCGGACGAGGAAATCAGCGGAGCCGTGGAGGCGGTCTCCTTCGACGATACCCTGGGGATGCTGAGGAAGGTAGCCGGAGAAGACCTTAACGAAGATCGGACGATACCGGTATGTTCCGAAGAGATGTACGAAGTCATCGCGAACTTCAGTCAGGGGCTCGAGTCGGATCGGATGGCCCGAGTTAGCACGAAGTACAAGACTGTGGACCGGAAGGTAAGGCCAGTCGCGGCACCCTTACCGGAGGGCAGTGAGTCCCGGATCAGAGGGGTTGCGTCGGACCCCAGTTTACGAGATCCGGACTGCATAGGACATACCTTCACCGACGGGACGCTCCGGGAGCTCAAGATCGGTGGGGGCGGGTTCCTACTGCCGGCGGAGGAAGACCGGTTTCGGAGAATGCTCAGGAGGCACGGAAAGGCCTTCGCATTCTCACCGGAAGAGATCGGGTGCGTAGACCCGACGATCGTGGAGCCGATGGTGATATTCACGGTACCGCATGTGCCGTGGAATCTCAAGCCGATTCCGGTACCGAGAGCTCACATCCCGAAGTTGATGGAGCTATTGAGGCAGAAAGTAGATATGGGCATTCTCGAACCGTCGAGTGCCCCATACTCGAACCGATGGTTTACCGTACCAAAGAAAAACGGAACATTGCGCTTCATTCAGGACCTGCAGCCGGTCAACAGAGTGACCATTCAGAACGCAGGAATCGGACCGACCATAGACGAGTTCGAGGAGACCTTCGCCGGAAGGTCGATTTACTCGGTCGGTGATCTATACTCGGGGTACGACCAGTTCCAGCTAGCCGTGGAGAGCAGAGACATTACGACGATGCGGACTCCCCTCGGCCTAGTGCGAATGTGTACCCTGCCACAAGGAGGGACCAACTCGGTGGCCCACATGGTGAATGCAATGAACAAGGTACTGAGGGATTGAATCCCGGACATCACCATGCCGTTTCTAGACGACATCCCGATCAAGGGGTGCCCGGTGGAAGAGAAGGACGAGACAGTCGGGCTGGACGAATGCCGGCGATTCGTGGCAACACACATCGACGACTGCGAGAAGGTGCTACAAAGGCTAGAGGATGCGAGGCTCACCTTCTCGGGGGAGAAATCGGCCTTCGGGCAATCAGAAATTTTGGTGGTCGGACACCTATGTGGACCATATGGCCGGAAGCCGTCTCCGGCAAAGGTAGAAGCCATCTCCGCGATGAAGACCGACTGTAGCTCGGTTACGGAAGTTCGGAGGTTCCTGGGGGCATGCACATTCTACCACATATGGATCCCGCATTACGCCCACGTTGCGGAGCCGCTATACGGGTTGCTGAAGAAAGGGCGAAAATTCAAGTGGCGAGACGAGCACACGGAGTCAGTCCGGAAGCTGAAGGAAGCTCTTGCGGCAGCACCGGCGCTCTGGAAGGCTGTCTACGAGAAGGGTACCCCGGTATACATAACGGTGGATACGAGTCCGACCGGGGTCGGATGGGTTGTCAACCAAGAAGACAGGGACGGCATTCGGTTCCCGATCCGATTCAGCGCGAAGGTCCTCAGTGAGCGACAGCGAGGGTACGCCCAGGTTAAACGCAAACTCTGGGGTATCGTTTCGGCAGTAAAGGCCGACAAAGACTACCTGATCGGGACGGAAGTGATTATCGAGACGGATTGCCTGCCAATTCTCGGCATGGTTTCCGGATGCGCGACACCGGACCTGGCGATGCTCAGGTGGATAGCGTACATCAAGTCCCTGGATTCGGAAATACGGCACATTTCTGGAAAGGACAACGCCATGGCCGACATGCTTTCGAGGGCGAGGTTTGATGACGAGGACGGCATGGTTTCAGAGGACGAAGAAGTCGGCGTGGACTTCTTCGAGGCGGCGTACGTGACGACCGATGGGACGAGCACTCCGGCACTTAACGACTTCGACGAGAGCAAGTACGACGGCGAGTGGCTACAGATCGGTGGGTTTTTGAGGAGAATGATGCCAGATGTGTCATGGACGAGGGACGAGGCCAACCGGATCCGGAAGAAAGCATACCGATTCTTTCTCCAGGACGGATACTTATGGAAGCACCCGAAGAAGAGGAACGGCGTCCCGCTCCAGGTGGTGGCGATGAAGGAAGAACAGGAGGAGCTGCTGACGGCCTACCACGACAGCCCTTGGGCTGGTCACCGTGGAATGTCGGGACTGTACCGGGACGTGCATCGGTTCGTGACAACTTGCGAGAGCTGCCAGATGCACTCCGTAGTCCGACATCGGGACGAGCTTCACCCTACGTACCCTCCGACCATCCACTTCAAATGGATGGTAGATCTGGTGACGATGCCGATGGGAGTAGGACAGATGCGGTATCTAGTCCTGGCTCGGGAAGATCTGACGAACCAGGTAGAAGGCCGAGCCCTTCAGAACAAAACGACCGCAGCCGTATGTTGGTTCCTGATTGAGGACGTGATATGCCGGTACGGGTGCGTCGGGAAGATCGTGGCTGATCGCGGGGAGTTGGACGCCGAAGAGGCCGAGGAGTTGTTCGACCGGCTAGGAGTCAAGCTCTCGCTCACCACTGCATACAATCCGGAGGCGAATGGGAAGGTGGAGCGCGGACACGGACCGATCGTCAAGGCGTTAGTTCGGGCATGCGGAGGTCAAGTCGGGAACTGGCCGCAGCTGTTGCCTTACACGTTGTGCGCGGACCGAACTACGCACAGTTCGGTAACCGGATTCATGCCGGCAGAGCTCATGTTTGGGCAAAAGCCGATCATGCCGATGGAACGAACGATCTCCTCATGGGCAACCGTGGATTGGAGAGACGAGATGAGCTGGGAGGAACTGTTGACGGCGCGCATACGGCAGCTCGAGCGAAGACCGGAGGACGTGGAGCAGGCAGCGGAAAAGCTTCGGGTGGCAAGGACGAGGAACAAAGCCAGGTTCGACCGAACGCACTGGCTCCGACCGAAGAAGATTGAGGAAGGCGATTGGGTGCTAGTCTATGACAGCAGCCTTGACAACCAGCACCGAGCGACAAAGAAATTCGCAAGAAGGTGGTTCGGGCCTTACGTGGTACAAAGCACCAACGACAACGGGACGTACCATCTGGCGGAACTCGACGGTACGAAAATGGCGATACCGGTAGCGGGGAAGTGGATCAAAGCGTTCAAGAAGCGTCACGACGACGAGCCGGATCCGGTTGACCTGGACCGCGACGACGAACGATCCGAAACCGAGGAAGAACCGACGGGCGGGGAATGAAGGCTGGACCGGTTTTCTCCGTCCCAACTCAATTTGGCGCATGCCGGTGGATGCGCGGTTAGGTGGGTGCGGATGTCGTGAAGAAAACCGTCCACAAGCGGAATCGGTGCGCAGGAGCGTAGGAACCAGCTCTTCTCGAATGTTGTACATAGAAGATCCTAGGCAGGTAGATTTAGTGGGTAGGAAGTAAAGGGGAAACGGCTCCTTCCTTGCCTATAAAAGGAGGGAGACGAGAAGGGGGATGGGATGGCGAAATCAGAGAGGACGAAGTGCTGTCGGATTGCGGGCCGAAGACTTCTCTCTCTTCCATACTCTGTAGTTCCTTTCGGTGCAGGTTTCGGGAGGCTCGCGCTGCTCTGAGGAATGCCCGAGTGCTTCCGGCAGCACCTCCATCCTACTCCTTTCTTTCTGTGCGTTTACGAACAGGCGTCGGCATCTGTTCACCAGCCTGTTCGGTTGTAACGGACTTCGTGTCTTGTTGTTTGTCTTTGTTAATAGATACATACATTCGTGTCTCTGTGTGTCGCTGTCCCACTCGCGTCTTTGTGTCGAAGGGCCGTGTCCCTGTGAATCTACGGTCGCACCTAGTGGGTCTCTTCCCTTCTCCTTTCTCTCTTGCTCTTCGGTACAAGACCCCCGAGGTCCCGCCTCGTTCCACGCATCCGCGAGGAATACCTCGACAACGTATAGAATGATGACTATCGGGCTATCCGACTCATTTCGGATGCACAGAGATGTATCGGATTTTGACATCCGAAATCTGACTTGGTGAAGATACTGTGTGATCTTCGAGTGCCAAGCACGCGGTGCTTGTTTGAGGCCATAGAGTGGCTTCTTGAGTCGGCATACGACGTGCAGGTGATTACGCGATTCGAATCCAGGTGGTTGTGTCATATACACCTCTTCTTCTAGCTCCCCTTAGAGGAAAGCGTTTTTCACGTCCATCTGATGGAGGTGCCACCCTTTTGCTGCTGCTAGCACGATTACGGTCCGTACTGTCGTCATCTTTGCCACCGAGGCAAAGGTTTCTTCGTAGTCTACGTCATGTGTCTGTGCGTAGCCTTTTGCAACAAGATGTGCTTTGAAGCGATTTATGAAACCATCAAGATTGTGCTTCACCTTGTAAATCCACCTACAACCAATTGGTTTCTTGTTCAGGGGGTGAGGAATGAGATCCCATGTCTCGTTTTTGCATAACACTTCCATCTCCTCATTCATCGCGTTGACCCATTGTGGATCCTTTGCAGCTTCGGAAGGCGTTTCCGGTTCCGGTACTGACGCTACTTTCATCATTAAAGCATAGTGATACGCCATGTACTCATCGTCGCCGTAGCGGTTTACAGGGTTCGTTTCACATGTGGATCGACGTAGCTCTTGATCCGTGGGGAGCATGGATTTCTTCGCTCCATCTACACGGATGTCGAGATCTTCGAATTCACTGTCAAGAGAGGGAAGCATCTTAGTCTCTTCCTGATTTTCATATTCCCGCATTTTCGCCTTCCCTTTGTCCAGCTTCGGACTCGGCCGAGATGTGCTTTCATCACTCGGCGGTTCTGATGGCCCACTCAGCCGTGTCATAATTGGGTTGTCTTCTAACATCTGTGTGAGTCGATCCTCAGCTTCTATTTCTATTTCAGTGTCATCCGCGTCGAGCGGGGTTGGAGTCGAAGTGTTCTCTAATGTGTACCAGGATGCGTATTCGTCAAAGACTACGTCTCGACTTGTTCAAACCATAGTTCCTAATATTCGCGTATGTCCAGTTTACTGGATGTACGTGAACGTTTGCAAACGTACGCGTATGATACGCGATATTCGTTTGGCTTTTTTTTTCTTTTTTTTTTAGGGGTTTTTTATTTCTGATATTCATCGTTCTTTGCAAATAGAAGTGACGTTTGACACACACACACACCCTCTCTCTCTCACAGGAGAACTGACGGATCTTCTCTCTCTACAAAATCTAGATATCTAATATTCACATTCCCTCACACAGGCAAACCCCATAGCTCCTCTCTCTTACTCTAGAGTCTAGGCATACACTCAAACCACTGTCTCCTCACACATGCAAAACAGGGCTTCACTCTCTAGACCACACACACTCTCTCTTTCTCTCTCTTTTTTGGTAAATCTCTCTCTCTCTCTCTCTCTCTCTCTCTCTCTCTCTCTCACACACACACACACACACACACTATATGTACACCATATGTATATATCTATGTACCGCGTATGGATTTCAATCATACTCGAAGCCTTTTCACATATGAGTATGATACGAATATTGGCATTTGAGTATGACACGAATGGGACGTATGGTTCGAACCTTACGGGTAGATGGGTTGTAGCATTTGTACCCCATTTGTTCAACTGAGCATCCTACGAGGATACATTTCTCCAACTGAGTATCCTACGAGGATACATTTCTCCAACTTTGGGTCAAGCTTTTGCCGCGTATTTGCGGGAATATGTACGTAGGCGATAGAACCGAAAATGCGGGCATGCAATAAGTCTGGCTTCTTTCCAAAGAACTTCTCATGAGGAGTTGTGTCGTGTACTCTTTGGGTTGTGCACCTATTCATGAGGTATACGGCCGTGTTCGCCGCTTCTGCCCAATACGATTTCGGTAAATTCTTCTCGTGCGACTTCTACTATGTGGCGGTTGTTACGCTCAGCAACGCCGTTTTACTGAGGTGCATGTCGACACAAGAACTCTCGTCGGACTCCTTCCTTGCGGAGATACGCAAAGAACTCATTTGAAAAATATTCTTTGCCTCCATCTGATCGAAGGCAGCGTACATGCCAGCTCGTGGCTTTTTCCACTTCGGCTTTGAACTTCTGGAAGTGGCCAAACGCTTCACTCTTTTGCTTCATCGGATAAATCTAGGTATTTCTGGAGAAGTCGTCGATGAACGTGACATAGTAACAGCATCTGCTAAAAGTTGTCATGGATAGATCATAAGCTCAAGAGACAAGAAAGAAGATAGACAAATGGATGAGTAGTATTAACGGAAAGACTCCATAACTGGTGTTGTTCACCTTGAATTCCTTCAAGGTGAACTCCTCTATTTATACTACATGGCATGCATACTTGTTGCACGCATGTGAATCTACAATAGAGCATGTAGGTATGTCGCCTTGAAAAACTGTCGAAGTGTTGGTATTTGTCAAGAATATCATGGAGTATGTTAGAAATGGCGCCACAAACAAACCCATCCTGGACCGATGATGGGGTAGTCAAATCGGAATCAACCTTCTCCGAAGGATGGGAAACTGAATTTACCTTCATACTTTTGCATGAGCATCCTGGCTTGCTAAATGTGATCGAGCAGTTGCACCAATCCACTATTGGATTGTGCGCCTCCAACCACGTTAGTCCTAAGACGATCGGATGTCGAGGAGATGCGATGAGGTAAAAGGCGAGCTCCTCCTGGTGTGAGCCCACACAAAGCCCTAATGGGATTGTAGGTTGAGTAATTCGAGAGGAAGCACTCGTCGATGGCTTCAACGGGAATGGGTTCTGAGAGGCCAACGACAGGTACACCATGTGCTTGGGCAAACGCGATGTCGATGAAGCAAGAAGATGCCCTAGAATCAAGTAAAGCAACAGACTGAATGGAACTAGAGTTAAATGGAAGCCATACCTCCAATGTGAAATTGCCTGATGGTCTGGCAATGGAACCAAGAGAATGTGGGCGAGGGGAGATGTCCAGTTGCATGGCTCCTACTGCAACCGAACGATGTCGTTTTCCAGATGTTGGGGTCCGTTAGCTCGATGGAATTGTAAGCGATTACTCCTAGGACAATGGTGAACGACATGACCAGAGGCGCCACAATACATGCACAAGCCATTAGCCCGCCAAAATTGTCGTTCGGCATCAATCAATGGCCGAAATCGGGCTTGATCAATTTCCATGGGGACAGGAGCATCTGCCAAAGTAGGGGAGTGTGACGCAGTCGGTGGGGGGGATGGTTGGGGTTGTATGACCGAGGCGTGTTGTGGAAGTGAATGAGGTGGAACCCAAGTTCGGCGCTGTTCTTGGCGAAATTCGAAAAGACGATTGCCACAATAGACTGCTTGTGAAATCGCTTGGGATAACGAGGTGGGCTCTGGAAAGTTTAAGAGAAGATTCTTGACATTGCTTCGAAGTCCGTGCCGAAAGTGATCAACTAAAGCTTGATCATCCCAATTGACGTCGCATGCTAATTGTCGAAATTCTGAAGCATAGACCGAAGCTGCACGTGAACCTTGTTCAAGTGCATAAATCTTGTTAAGAGTTGTACGTCGTTGGTCCGTCTCTCCAATTGTGGCCTCTAACTCGGCGAGGAAGGCGAGAAAGTCCTCCAATAGAGATGAAGAGGTTTCTACCAATGGTGCAAACCAAGCTTGGGTCGGACTAGAGAGAAGGGTGCCCACAAGGCCGACTTGTCGAAGACCATCTCCATAACGTTGAGGTTGTAGCCGAATGATAAGTTGAACTTGGTTGATGAACCCTTGGAAACGCGACCTCGTTCCATCAAATTTTTCTAGGAGGCTAACCTTAGGCTCAAGAAAATGCAACGAAGCTAGGCTAGATGTTGGTAGAAGATCAGGCTCTAGGCTAGGTTGTTGTGGGAGACTAGACTTCGAGGGTTGTGAGGATAGGGAGGCACCGACTTGAAGTTCTTGTAAAGAATTTCGAAGAGCTTCATTTTCAAGCTGGAGTTGTCGTAAGGCTACCATTATTTGGCCTAACTCACTAGTTGAGTCGGACATAGTTATGGCTTATGAGAGGGAGAGCTATGAGGATGGGAAGGTGAACAAATTGTCACAGATAGATTATAAGCTCAAGAGACAAGAAAGAAGATAGACAAATGGATTAGTATTAACGGAAAGACTCCATAACTGGTGTTGTTCACCTTGAATTCCTTTAAGGTGAACTCCTCTATTTATACTACATGGCATGCATACTTGTTGCACGCATGTGAATCTACAATAGAGCATGTAGGTATGCATGCATGTGCCAAGTGTAAATACTACAAGGGAGCAACTATGCACATGATGCTAGCAAAACAATAAGGACCAATTAATATATAATTCTATCTCTATAAATTCTTAGCTTGTTTCCCCTCTACTTTTTACCTCTCCTCTCTCTTACTTTTTACACAAGCTCACTACTCATTCTACTCTACAAAGTGCACATCACATTTATGCCTCTACGAACTTCGTTGGTGCACCTTTAGCACCTTAGATTATTACCCTTCCCATTACATTTTGTTTACTTATTCTTATTACACAAATTTATAAGTGCATGTCCAATGTTGTACATCCCCATTTTATTCGTCCCTCCCGATTTTCTCACCGTAGCCGGAAATCTTCATGACAGCGGCCCCACTATTCTTCTTTTGTCTTAACTCTTTCACTAATTGTGTACTTGTCCAGTGGTCAAATTTTCAAAAGTAGTTATCTTAAACATTTGTATGAAGCATGCCAATTTGGAAAGGATGCCAAAGTACTTTTGAAAAGGAAAATATCTTCGCCAGATAGTTCACCCAAATGTATGGGAGTGATGCAAAAGAAAGCTCAACTCTCGTAGGTTATAGATATTAGGTAACCTACAAAGATTATTGTCAAAGAAAAATATGCATCTACTTTATGAAATATAAGTCACATGTATATTGTCACTCTAAGATGTTCAAATGGCAAGTTGAAAATCATAGTGACAAATATGTTGAAAATCTAATTTTGATGGAAGAGGAGAATATTTCTCTCATAAATTTTCTAACTATTTATGATTGTGGTATAAGAAGACAAACAACGTGCATATATGCCCCACAACAAAATGAAGTTGAAGCAAGGAGAATGATCGTATAGTTGAAGTAGATTGAGCCATATACATATGAACACATGTCAAATTCCAATTGTACATTCAAGAACACCAAAATATATTTGGAGTGGGAAAAAACCCGATGTTTCATACTCAAGCATATTTGGATGTGTTTGTTATGATCGTGTACTTGATGAATTAAGGACAAAGTTAGAAACCTAAGTTTAGAAAACATATGTTTAATAACTACTCTTTAAACCACAATGGTTACAAGTATTATGATCTGATTACAAATAATTACAAGTTTTTGTGGAGCTGACTCCATGGTATGGAACAATGAAATCTTTGCATATCGGGTACATTGAAGAAAATGAAGAGCAAAAAGGGAACACCATTATTGATAAATGCACATTTGCATTTATTATACTTCGGGTGAAATTTCTTGTCAAAGACATTTAGATGCAAAACGTTAAAGTCAAAAGGAAGCTCAATTAAAGCAAAAGGAGAAAAGAAGGTGGAAGACGATGAACATGTCCGGATAGAAGTATAAATGAACAATTGTTCTATTTGAGCCCAATGGAAACACAAAACCACGACTTAACATCTATATTGGTTCAGTTTAGGTTTAGAAATTTGTAAATAGTTTAGTTTTTCTTGGAGTTCAAGTGTTCAATTTTGTTCAATTTGAACTTTTATGATCTTAACGGTTTGTGGTTTGTGGTTTATCTAGGTTCAAATCATGGATTAATCAACTATATGGGGGACGTGTTTATGATATTTAAAAATATAGCAACTAACTTTATAAATTATAAATTATAAATTAACTTTATAAAAATATAAACCTAGACACTTTTAATATGTTTGGTTTGAGCGTGACAATTCCTCAACACATTTAGGTTGAATAATTTCGATTTAAAGGTATTTGGGTTAAAGGTTTCATGAATTTGGTTTAGTTCTTTCAAAGTTTTTATATGGTTTGTGCATGGAGCATGAAACTCCCAAATTGAACCGAACTACTATTGATTACTCGATAGAACAATGAATAACAAGCATAAACCAACATAATTAGAACAAGCATGATCACTAGGTTCTAAATGAATTACTTTAAAAAAATATTATATAGCTTAATGCAAGTATCAAGAACGTCAAAACAAATGTCGCTTTAAAGTATTAAACTTATGCAATCATCTCATATAAGCATCTCGATGCAATAGTAACAAATCTAGAGATATCTCAAAGGAATTATAGATCATGGACTATTTTATAACTATTCAAATGGATTAACATTTAATGGTTACACTAATATTTATTGGTCTGACCAGTTAGTGATTGACGAAGCATATCACCATATGTGTTTTCACTAAAGTTATTTCATGAATTTGCGAAAAATTTGCCAAATTTTAGGCCAATTACATAGTCAATTTTTAGGTTTAGTAAAATTGCAAATAGAAAAGTGCAAAAAATACAGGATCAAAATGTCTTCGAAATATTATTTTGGGTGGTGATATACATTTGCAACACATCAAGGTTGTTGTTTGACCACGTCAAATGAGCATACCACATCAAATAGCATGGGCATGGAAAAAGAATAAGAGTCGACGTGGTGAATGAGCACAAAGTGTGCACAATAGAAATCACGGTGGACAACAATTGCAACAATCAAGAATTGAAATTTGTTTACTTTGTATTTTTTATTATATTGTTGAATTATGAGTAGACTAATACATGTAGAATCACGTGATTATGATTGATCAGTCTAGACAAATGATGTGAGGGATTAACTCAGAAATCATAGAAAACTTTTGGTGTTCTCAACAATCACACAAAGGTGTAAGGTTTCTATTGCAACCCACAACTTAGGGGAGGTGTAACTGTTCTTGATTTCGGATTGCATATATAAGTTAGAAACACGACTATAATTGGCAAAATTTGCATAAACATTGCCTTGGGCAAGGATGTTGGCACATCTGTTGGCCAATTTAAAAACCAACTCATTCACCTGAATGGGATGCTAACCACTTTGGATGCAATGTTTGGGAAGCTTGATGGACATACCAAAGGATGTCCAATTTAGTCTAAGCTTTGAAAAGAGTCGAATGAAGTATTGCAACACATAAAATGCACGAGAAGAAACTCAGAAGCAAGAACTTCTTCACACATTGGAGTCTTATAGTTCCATGATCATTAACCGAACAAGAAACCAAGTAGAAATATTTTTTCACTTAGCAAAATAAGGGTTGACATACATTCAAGATTTGATTAATGATGAAGGTCACTTATGAAAAGGCTTCAATGACATGACATGTTGCTATATTGTTGGGCTACATCATCAAATTATAATGGAAATTTCAAAAAAAAGTTAGAGAGTCGGTATTCCCATTATGCCTCATTTTGAAAAAGGTTATAATATCCATGATTGGATGTGGAAAAATGCCCCACTATTATTCCGATGGATATAATTAACACATATTGTATGCATAGGTTGGTGCAATCCTCATCGTTTCAAGAATGTAGGGAATGCTTTGTAGACTTACACAAAACCACGATGTTGTTGGAAAACCCACATGGAGGTCTTTTCTTCCACTTAAGTAAATGATATTCCTAAGGAGATGCTTATTGGGCGTACTTCCTATTGGGTTGAGCCTCACCCACATGGACCATGGTTGAACATTCATATGGCAATAATGTTAATACAATGGATAAGATTAACACTGTTACATTGTTACACCTTATACAAACCACCATCTTGGTGTGAAAACAAACTTATGTGCATTTGAAGTTCTATCTGTCAACTAAAATAACAAATAGTGTCAGGGATGTGGGCATGCTTCTCCCTAGATAAAATCTTCACACGAGAAACATAGCTTTATCACATGTGCATAATGTGGTGGAGAATTTGAAACAACCTTTCACTCATTATAGACCTTCTCATTCACAAAAGCATTTACACAAATAAATTTTTAATCACTTTTACCCAAATTTCTTGGGCAAATGTTTCGGAAAAACTTTTGCATGTTCACATTGATTCCATGGTGCTTATAAGTCAAGGCGTATTTCCTCCAATAGACAAGATTTTGGGCACTTTGGACCATTTGAATGGCCCAATACTAAGATCTTTAGACAAAAGCTTCTTCAAGCAATATATTATCTACGACTTTGGGGCATCCCACTTTGAACTTACGTTATTTACTTTGATTGATTCGAAACACATTAGTGTCTATTGTTATTTTGTGGGTTTTCACATCACATTGAAGTTTCTCACTAGAGTATAAGTATTGAAAAAATCGACGTGTACATCACTATCATCTCAACATATAAAATTATTGAAAGATATTGTTTTGAGTTAATATATTGAAAAGGCATGTTTTATGTTCTCTTTGTGGAAAAGTATGCATTCGTGAGGTTGTTTTGGTGATCTAGGCTTGGAAGGGTAAAGATGGGCCACACACAAGTTGTTGTGAGTGAAGTGCTTGACCAAATAGCTTTGTTAATCCTAATGTGTGCATGTTTTGGAGTTCCACGTAAACTTGACATATGGGTGTCAACTTGGAGCATGATGACTTAGCAAACGAAAGAAAAAGTCCACTGGGAGAAAACAATCAAAGAAAGAAGATTAAAAAAGAAAGAAAGAAACACAATTTGATGATTGAGATACCATGGCAGTGGCCATGAACATAGAACTACTTGTCCATGAAAAGATACTACATTAGTATTAAGAAACACCCTAATGTTCTACGTGGATGATGTAAATATAGGTAATTAGCCCCATGTTAAAGTTCTAAAGAGGAGTTTGCTTTTATTCACAATTGATATGAAGTGAATGAAAAAATTGATTTGTTCTATATCTTATCTGTTGAGTTCCATATATTACTATTGATTGTGGGATCAACATCGAGAGCACATTGATGAGGCATATGATCTTAGACCACATGACACTTTACTATCCACAAAACAAAAGTGGTTTCCATGAGATAGCCAGAGCTAAGAAAAGGAAACCGATGAAGGAATGACATAGGTAAAGCAAGCAGAAGATACAACAAGCAATAAAAAGGCTGAGAAGAAGGTTGTAATTGGATTAGACCAAACATTTGTACGAAATGTGTTTGAATTGCATGATAAATATCTGCAATATGCGAGTAATGCTTTGTACATCATTCCCTCTTTCACAAGGCTCAAATGGAAGCTTTTGAAGTCTTTTGTAACAAAGGTGTTGCTGGAAGCAGCAACGCTGAGCTATTGGTTCTATTTTGTAGCAGACATGCTTTTTAAAACTAATGGAAGGATATCTTGTTTAGAAAAAAAAAAAGGAAACCGATTATCTCATACATGATAGTGAATGAAAACAAAACATTTGAAAAAGGGTCCTTTGATTTTATATTGGAAAACCACGAGTAATCAATATTTCTTACTTTTTGTGTAGGGCATGCAGATTGACTTTCGTTGCAAAAGCTGATTTCTGGAAAAGAAAATGTAGAATGAAGACTCAGGTCTACCACCCACAAAGTGCATGTATCTTAACCTCCCTTAATGGCGATGTAAGTATGTAGGCTTATCTGAGGATTGTCATCATTTAAAGTTGCCAGTCGTAGCATTGACCTAAGCAACAATAAAAAGCCTCTCCATTTGAGGCCATCTTGCATGCTATGAGAAGTTGCAACTTAATGCTTGCGGATGAAGCAATAATATAAAGCCATTACGAAAAATCTATAGAATAAATTTACATAGTCTCCAGAAAAGCTCGAGATGAGATGTTGTCAATGATGCTTTCCTAGGACACGCGCACATACTCTCACACACATACATTATTTAATATATTGTTAATGATGCTTTTACAGGATCTTAGTTAATGATGCTTTTAGTGGATCTTCTCTCTCTCTCTCTCTCTCATCCATCTTTTCTTCATGACAATGGCTGGTTGTCCGACTACCAAACCAAATATAGTATTGTGTTGTTCTTTGCACATAATCAACTTGAGGATTAAACCAATATATATATTGATGTGCCACTCTTGAAACACAAAGACAAGTATTTGACAAGAGAGACTAAGTATGCGCACATGGACACAACGATGAAGCACGGACACAAGACACAAACACATATACACAAAGGTGAAGGCCAAGTATGTATTTAAACCCTATACACAAACACATGAACGCAAACACATTCAATATCTAAACCCTATACACAAACTCATGGACGCAAACACGAAAGCAATCAGATTCAATATCTTTAAACCCTATACACAAACACATGGACGCAAACATGGAAGCAAACACGAAAGCGAACAGATTCAATATCTTTAAACCCTATACACAAACACATGGACGCAAACATGGAAGCAAACACATTCAATATCTAAACCCTATACACAAACACAAACGGGAAGACATACACATTTTACATATAGATCTCTACACATGGATACAAACATAGATACATAGAACATATATTCTATCAATACACAACACTCCTATTACACGAATGCATGGGCCGAATCCAGACAAGGACACACGTGTGTAAGCACGGAATATAGACACAAGCACGAGCTCGGAAATGGGTGTAGGTAGGACACGATCATGGACACAATCACAAAGAGCACGAACACGAGCACGGACATGAGAACAAGCATGGACATGGACATGGACACCTTCACATTGTGTGTGTGTGTGTGTATGTGATAGAGAGAGAGAGAGAGAGAGAGAGAGAGAGAGAGAGAGAGAGAGCAAGAGGAAATCCTGAGATTAGAAAGTGGAATTAGTCCCCACATCCCCTGTTCCTCTGTCTGAAGAAATCATCATGAATCATCATCATAATAATAATAATAATAATAATAATTGTAATTGAAAAAGAAGAAGCAGAAGCAGCAGAAGCAGAAGGAGAAGGAGCAGGAGGAGGAAGAAGATTAGAGGGGAATGTAACTATTGAATTGGTGTTTGAAATTTTCCTTCCTTTTTTTTTACACTTCCATTTGAATCTGCCCCTTTCTCTCTCAGATCTCTCTCTCTCTCTCTCTCTCTCTCTCTCTTTCTCTTTGATTTTTGCCAACATTGGTAGCATACTAGCATGGCTTTCTCCTCACTGCTGAATCCATGGAAACACCTAACCTATGCCCCCTGCTTTTGCTTCCTTCTCATGGTCCTCTTCTCCCTGCCACACAACTCTGCCGCCATCTCTGATCCAGTAGAAGGTCTCTACATATAACTACAACATATTTTTGTATTCAATCTTGCGCTTGTCCTCTTCGTCATTTTCAGATTAATCCATTACATAAGAGAGACGAAATGAGTATGAGATAATTAGTATGTTCCATTGATTCACGTGCTTGTAAGCATTAGCATAATACTATGAAACCAGTGACAAAGATGCTGTTCAAGTCTGAGAGACAAAATCTCATTGCTCCAAAAAAATAATATTGCTAAAGTTAAAACAAAGACCTGTTTATATATAAGAGAGTATCTAATAATTGGGATGTTTCACTTCTTAATTCAATTATAAGCAGTAGTAATATGCTACAAAACAATACAAATGATGTGTTAAAAAAATGATTGCGTGAACTTTGTATCTATCATAGATAGTTGTTCAATTTATAATCAGATGTGTTCCGAGTACTAACTGATATAGTGGATTGCATATACAATTTCTGATTGATTGTATCAAGCGTTTCAGTAGTTTGCTATGTTTAATGCCTGCTCAGTAATACGCGATACTAGATTGTTGTGTATACAGTTTTTATTAAATTATCGATCCTATGTGACTAATAATCATTTTAAATATCCTATGTGACTAATGATCATTTTATATGCAAGTAAGTCACTACATGGTTCCAGTATAGTATGGATTGAGCCTACATGTCTAATGATCATTTGAGATGTAAATAAGTTTACTGGATGGTCTCAGATTTCTATATGTGGAATGATCATTTGAAATGTAAATAAGTTTACTACATGGTCCGAGATTTCCCAATATAAGTAACATACAACATGGTACTAATAAATTATCCGTAGTGATTAGCTACTACAAGTAGCTCATGGCTTTGTGGATTTACATATATATACATAACTCTTAATGATGGTTTGATATAATGGAAATAACTTAACTTAGTACCTGGTCGTGGTGGACGATTTGTATACGATTGTTACTGATATACATATGTATGTATGTGTTGTTTGTTGGTCATGGAACAGTTGCAGCACTTCAGGCCGTAAAACGGGAGCTAGTCGACTCTTTCAACAGATTAGAGAACTGGGTGGGGAATGACCCATGTGGAGAGGGTGCTTGGACAGGGGTTATATGTGGAACCATCATCAATGGCACACAACATGTCACAGAGCTGTAAGTCATTACCATTTCACATGGATTTCTTTTGATCCCCAACAGTTATAATTTGTAAGGTGTGATTGAATATTAGCAGTAACACCAGATTTTCTTTGGTTATAAGAAATTTTATTATAGTTTTCGCGAGAAATGGGTTGGCTAGTAATTCTAATGGATGATGGATTTGTTTGTTTGTTTCATGATTGTAGGCGCTTGCTCAATATGAATTTTACTGGGACTCTGGCACCGGATTTAGGGAACTTGACACAATTGGTCATTTTGTAAGTGCAGTTATTTCGTAATGACTGAATCATTTTGTAGAGTGACATGCAGAATAAAGATTCATATTGTGTAATGACATGCTAAGAAGTGAAACATTTGGGGCAGTAAGAATCATTTTTATACAGCCGCAGTATTTTTTAGGTAACTAATTATAGAGTTACCTTTGTGCCTTGCAGAAATGTTATGTGGAACAACATCACTGGTTCGATTCCTCCCGAAATAGGATTATTAAGTAATCTTTATTTACTGTGAGTATCTAACACCGGAGATTTAAACTTGTGAAATCTTTATTAATTAATCATTCATTGGTTAATCTTCTGTTTGATTTATTATGTTTAATCATAATTTAACGTGATTAGTAATTAGTGAAAGACTCCGAGAAACCCCCAGAGTTTTGCATTATATCCCTGATACACCCTTGGTCATCAACCCCCAAATTATATATGGGTATGGATCAGTGCCCTGTGTCATGCAATTCGAGGTACTATTACCATTACACTGATAAAGAAGAGGAACTACAGAGAAAAGGAAAATATGAAGGAAGAGCAACTGTACATTTATTTCCTTTAAGAGGCCAAAATGGCCAGTGATACCAAACGAGAGATTGTGTCTTAAAACATAGCCCCATCTTTGAGAACCAACAGCTAAATTTTTAAGGTAGCAGATAATCTCATGAGTGAAGCACTTGACAATTAGGAGCTTAGATGAACTGAAATTTCTGCCTTTCAAAAATCTCTCCAAGATGGGGCGATCCAAGATGGAGAGCATGATAAATGGCCATTTCCAGATCTATTACAAGCTCTGGCCGATGTTGTGGTTGAGAGACCGTGTACTTTTGTAGGCATGCTTCTTTGTTGACCTAGTCTTTAAAACTGTAGTGAAGAGCGATGTTGACTCTGTCCCATGAGTTGCCTCATGTTTTCCGGGGTCACGATTCAAGCTTCTCATGCGGTCAACCAAGGGCATGATTTGGGTAAATAATGTTCAAACATTCAGGGGGGTATTTCGGAGTTTTTCCCTAGAAATGATATGGTATTAATATTGTTGCAAGCATGAATAAAAATACAGGCTTCTCAATGGCAACAAATTGAGCGGAGTCTTGCCCCCTGAATTGGGAAATTTATCAAAACTCAATCGAATTCAGATAGACCAGAACAATATATCAGGTCCTGTACCAACTACATTCCAGTACCTCAATGAAGCAAAGCATTTGTAAGTATATTAACTGGATATTTTATCATATGCTAATCAAGTTTTGGAACTTGCATGTAATGACTATATGGTGATGTATTCATACTGCAGCCATATGAACAATAACTCATTGAATGGATCGATTCCTCCTGAGCTGGGAAGGCTACAACGTCTAGTCCATCTGTAAGAAGAATGCCTCTTTTACAATCTAGACAAATAATGATTGTTACTGAAAACAAGCCCTTCCTTATGTTGGATGGGTCTTCCACTCTCTTTCTTTTCTGATGTGGCAGCTTGTTAGATAACAATGCATTATCTGGAGAGATTCCATCTGAGATCTCAAATATCTCTACCCTACTTATTGTGTAAGAAATGCCTAACTCATTTTCAGTTAATTCAAGGAACTGATTATTTAAAGTTCTTATATTAAACCTAAGCAATAGTTCTTATATTAAACCTATGAAGTTTTCCATGATTACAGGCAACTTGACAATAATCAATTTAGTGGCAGCATTCCTGCTAGTTTTTCTAACCTCTCAAGCAGTGTCACAAAATTGTAAGTTTCATGTATTTCACATATACAATGCACGTTCTGCTTTTATGCACATTTGAAGGTGTGTGAGGGATCCTTATCAGAAAATGGCTGTGACTGCTCTTTGCCGATCTCCTTTCCAATGTCATAAAAATATGCTGGACCGCAGTTTGGTATTGATATGATATACCAAACTGCCACACATTCATTGTGCCCCTTTCGACATGCTATATTGAAAGAAAGTTTCATGTGCTAACTCTCGTCAATATGAGTAACAAAAGAAAAATTTCTTTGCTACCATAGATACCTTACACCTGAATGGTGGTCATGAAATCAAGGATCCTGTTTGATGCCAGATTATTGTTTTGAGCATATATTTTATCCATGTGCATGTATATTGTTTTGAAGTGTATTAATATCTTAAATCTGCTTTTGTGATCATCAGGAGTTTGAGGAATTGTAACCTAACTGGTAGCATCCCTAGCCTAGAAAAAATGACTTCGTTGGGATACTTGTAAGTTCACATCCCAAAATTTAAAATTCTATCATGCATTTTCAGCAAGATTTCAAAAGAATCAATGATCAGTGGCTCTTTGTCTAATTTGTTCACTAGGGATCTAAGTCACAATCAATTGACCGGCCAACTTCCAGCAGTGCCAGATGGGTCCAACACTATCACAACAATGTGGGCATACATACATACATACATACATACATACATACATACATTGATTTAAGTCCAAACTTTTCAACGTACTTACATACATACGTCATGCCTGCATACATGAATCCATCCATCATGCCAACATACCTACATCCATGCATGTATCCATCATACAAACATAACTACATATATGCATGCACACATCATGCCTACATACCTACATGCACACATGCATGCAGCATCATTCCTACATACACGCATGCATGTATCCGTCCATTCATCCATGCATGCATTCAAACACAATTTTTAGTTGAATACAAGTCACACATGTATATAGATATCTAAACATTATTTATGATGAAGTATATGTTCTTACCGTCTTGAATGTGTGTGATAGTGATTTGTCTTACAACCAATTGAGTGGTGACATACCAGAATCTTACTATAGACTGCTGAGTTTGGAACTCTTGTAAGTCACACGATTCTCTTATCACAGTAATATAGAGATCAAGATGAATCCAGAATTTAACAAATGCTTTTTTGGGGATCTGAATGTCAAAAGGATTTTGCGCGACAATTCTCTTGATGGAAATTTCACTGCGAATCAGATCAGCCATAATGAATTTCAAAGAGTAGACTCGGTGTTAATAATGTAAGAGACAACTCCATCTGGTTAAAGATAATTCCTTCAAATGTCCCAACATTGTCTTTGTAGCTTCAAGGAAATGGTTCGGGCTAAGCTTATAAATCATGTGAATTGCAGAGACATTATAAACAACAACATCACCGGATACAGTGGAGGAGCTCTTGTAAGCAACATCACAATAAGGTAAATAATAAGGAGCCATTGTCTTAAGATGGGAGAAAAAGTGTCTGTATATTCTTGTGTGAAACAAGGTGCATTGGTAAAGAAAAAACTTTTTTATCAAATCAATGGGGAACTCTCCAATACACAACTGTCTTCGGAAATGGAGTACAAGAATAACATAACATTCTCCAGCTTTTTCTTGCCTAATTGTATAACATTGAATCATTCCGTAAGGACAATACTTCGTTTGTTAAATTAGGGATTTATATAGTTTGTCAAACTCTGATTTAAGTTAGGCAAACATTTCTTTATATTTTCGTTTTCCAATGAATTTTTGTATTCATTAATGAGAATAGAGATAGATAGACCGGATTTTTAGGATTTATGTATTGGTTAACCAGACTAGGTATGGAGATTAGTGTATTAATTAGCATTTGCATAGATATCTATTTGGGAGACCAGAGATACAAGAACCTATGCCGTAGCTATTTATAATATCAATCTCTCTCTCTCTCTCTCTTTCTGTCTGTCTGTCTGTCTCTCTCAATCACAAATTTTATACCTTGTAATCAGTTTCCTCTGAAACATGTCTAGCAAATATTAAGTACAAATGGGGTCTTGTGTGACATCCGTAATTGGGTCTAAGTTCATTAATGAGGATTTTATCTAATATTTACTAGTGAAGGCTTCTATCCGACATGGTCGGTTAAAATGTCTTGAACAAATTAGTAATACAAACAATGTTTGCAGGTTATATGGAAACCCAGTTTGCAATGGTTCTTCATCACAATCCTATTGTAACGAATTCAATGGCACAGATGCTAATGTGACCCTCCCAACACCAAATATTTCATCACTTCCCTCATGCACAAGTGAAACTTGTGACACAGCGAATAATCAGGAGCTTGTTTATGGCCTCTATGTCCTCGGCATATGTCGTTGTGCTTATCCACTTCGAGTAGGATACCGATTAAAGAGTCCTGGATTTGCAATATTTCCTCCTTATGAAGAAGGATTTCAACATTACTTGTCATCGGGCTTGAATTTATCCGACTACCAAGTAAATGTTTCTTCCTATTCTTGGCAAACAGGGCCACGTCTCGCGATGGACATCAAATTATTTCCAACAAACAATACTAGCCAGTTTACACAATCAGAAGTTGAAAATCTGTACAGCACATTTGTAACATGGAACATCCCCGATAACAATACATTTGGTCCATATGAAGTAGTTTCTTTCGTGATTGGGAACCCTTATAACAGTAAGTCGGCACATCTAATTTCTGTCTGTAAGCCAAAAACTTGTGTTTAGCTTATCATACAACTTTCGTTTGTATATATTATACATTACATATAATGAATGGGGTGATCTGACTCTAGTGGTTCAATTCTAGTCTCTTTGCTGGCTCCGTCAAGTAGTGGTCTGAATGGTGGAAAGATAGCTGGAATTGTCATTGGAGCAGCGGTTTTCACAGCCATTGTTGTTTTCGTCCTTATGCTTCTCTTCAACAAACGTATGAGGCGATATGCTGGGCCATTAGCAGGTATGTCATCCTTTACAACTAGATGCAAATAAAAAAACAACTAGATATATTATGCCCTTAAAAGTGTACTATATGTGATGGAAGAAAGAAGCATATAAACACATGAATCTAACTATATATGTGGTTTATAAACAAGGAAGAAAATGCATGCATAGTATTGAGTGGTACGCAGAATATAGCATCGGCAACAATAACTGATTTGCAAAAGAAAATCATTAGTATTTAAATGCATACAAATCCATCCATGTTTTTGTTGACATCCTTGCAGTTCGGCGGCGCCATGAGCACATTAAAATAGCAGGAGTGAAGTATTTCACCTTTCAAGAAGTGGCCAATGCCACGAAAAACTTTGACAGTTCTATGCAAATCGGGCAAGGTGGATATGGGAAAGTCTACAAAGGTGTTTTACCTGACGGCGTAGAGGTTGCAATAAAACGTGCTCAAGAGGGTTCACTTCAGGGAGCAAAGGAGTTCTATACTGAGATTGAGTTGCTATCCCGAGTACATCACCGCAGTCTTGTATCGTTGCTTGGATATTGTGATGATGCAGGGGAGCAAATGTTAGTTTATGAGTTCATGCCGAATGGAACCCTGAGAGAACATCTAAATTGTGAGTATTCAAATCAAATGAATGGAATGTTTACATACTACTTTCAACAATAATGCTATATACTACTTTGTGTGATGATGTTACCATACACTTTCTCATGGTACATATTAACGTAGTACTTCTTAATGATGATGTTACAGATATTTTTAATACATTTGGTCCCAGTCTTAATAGTTGATTGATAAACTTGTATTTTCAGCTGGATCGAGATACCCCCTTGACTTTGCAACACGAATGCAAATAGCATTAGGTTCTGCAAGAGGAATTTTATACCTTCATACTGAAGCCAATCCACCAATTTTCCATCGTGACATCAAGGCAACCAACATCTTGCTTGATGCAAAGTGGAGAGCCAAAGTTGCTGATTTTGGGCTTTCAAAACTTGCACCAATATCTGATATAGAAGGTGATGCCGGTGGTCACGTTTCAACTGTGGTTAAGGGAACCCCGGTAATTTTTTACTCTTAAATCACACTTTAAAATTTAGTTGTAAATTTACAGTTACATAAGAGGCTTTCTATAGAAAAAAACCGTTCTATGACCTTAGCATTTTGAAACCTGTTTCTTATGATGATTACATGATGTATTTGTTTGCCATAATATCTTTTTTCAGGGCTACCTTGATCCAGAGTACTTTTTAACACGTAAGCTCACAGACAAGAGTGATGTGTACAGTTTCGGTGTGGTTTTGCTTGAACTCTTAACTGGCATGCAATCCATATCTCAGGGGAAAAATCTCGTGAGAGAGGTGAGATACAATTCTCAAATTAAGTAGTATAATATACAATATGATGGTTGAGATGATTATTGGCATGCAAACACATCCAAAAGATACCATGCACCACAAATCTATAATGCACAGCTGACAAGATTGATGCAATGCAAGTCTCCAGTCTTAAAAATACTACCCAAGTAATCTGACAATATTGTCATGATATTATATGCATTGTTGAAATGATTCTTGTTAGATGCAATGCACTACATCAAAACATGAACAAACATGAACATGTATTAATACTGGCATATATAAATAATGCAGGTGAATGTAGCCCATGAAGCTGGCATCATACTGTCGATTGTGGACAAAAGGATGGGCTCTTATCCAACAGAGTGTCTTAAGCCGCTCATCGACTTGGCAATCTCTTGTTGCAAAGACAACACAGATTCTCGCCCGTCTATGTCCGAAGTGGTGCGGACACTCGAAGCCATATGGAGAATGACACCTCGCCCAGATTACATGGTCGCTTCGGAAGACACCCCCACTCCGGACAACCATCGAAATGCTCTCTATTCTGGTGACTCTAACCCTTATGTTTCGTCGGATATCGATGGAAGTGGCCTAATGAGTGGTACTATACTTCATGTTGCTCCAAGATGAAAGAAGGAACACTTTGTGTGAGATAATTGTTTGGGCGTGTCCAAAAAAATACGACGGATTCCGAGTTTCTGAGTTGAGTCCCCTAGGGAGCATTCTGTGAATGTCCTATGTGTAATTATATAGATTCAAACCATGTATAAAGTTGCATGTACATACTAGGCTTTTGGTTTAGTGTTAAAACGGGATGTTATTAAAAGGATTATTTTATATATAATTCATTCCCCAGTTTGATTAAGCTCCTTGCCAACATAGCTTCTTCACTTCATTCTATCATCTTTTTTATTGAGACAAAAGAGCAGTCATGTGGTATCAATGAAGCAACAAGGTTTGACATTAAATTGTGGTCCCTCTTAGTCAAGTAAGCTCTCAATTGGATGTATGGTCATCTGTGTTAAGTCATTTTTTAGTCTTATCAATGCATATGTGGCTAATCAACAAAACCCTTCTTTAAAAAGTACTTGATGTGATCCTTAAGCATTTATTTTGGGGATATTCCTACAGTTAATTTAATGGAAGACTTTCAATTTTAAGAGATGTTTGAGACTTGCTAGTGGCATAAATCCCAGAGTATGACGGATGAGGTTGGGTGTTTAATGGAAGAAAAGAGATGTTTGAGACTCACTAATGGCAATAAGTTCCAAAGGATGATATATGAGGTTGGGTTTATGGATTAGATCATGGTCCATGGACATAATTTAATGGAAGAAAGAGATGTTTGAGACTCATTAGTAACAAAAGTCCTAGAGTAGGATGGGTGACATAGATTGCGGTTAGGACATTTAATCTTCACAATACATATCGTAGGTAGGTCAGATCACATGTTTGTAATGTATGATGAGGGCTTTTTGCTTGCAGTTTTTGATCATGCAGGTGTCTCAAGAATGTCCACTTAAGTTTTCTTAGAATGTCCATTGCACATTAAATTTTGGATACAAGAATGTCCACTTAAGTTTTCTTAGAATGTCCATTGCACATTAAATTTTGGATAGTTATTGAGAACGCGATCACTTTGATTTATCTCTTATCTTCCTCCAACATGATAATGTTGCCGAAGTTATGGGACAATTCCCCTCGAGAAAGATGTGATGTTTTGGCATACCTACCTCAATTTTGTCAAAACATATCACCCTCCAAGAAATGCATCACTCTAGGTATTCGCACAATTTGTGTTGTCGATACGGAGCGTGATCCATATTCGACGGGACTCGCTACCACCATGTACTAGGATTGATCCTTTAGAAATCGCATTGGTCTAGTACTTCCTTGTGATCAACAAGTGCACGACAATTTGGGGAACATATGTACTACCTTAAACAATATGCAGAACAATGTAGGAGTCTTTACAAGGTCAAGGTGGATAATGTTCATGGTCCATGGATGGGATATTTGTTTCTTTAATATTAGATGCTTTTTTTACCATTATGGGATTGATTGTGTAAAATGTTGTTCATTAAACAATTGTTAAACATATGCAATGTTAAATGAGGAGGGATAATATAGTCATCCTAGTATTGAACATCAAGTGTTGCAACACTAGAGATGCTATAGATTCTACCCTTCCCATGACTCAACTTCAAGCAGGTATGCCTTTCTTATTTACTTGGAAGTTTCTTTGAGATAAGAGAAAATATGGTTGTGTGGTACGTTAGGTATGTTATGAGTACCATACGTGTTATTTAACATACAATTTTAAGTACATCCCACGTGGTCAATGCCCGTTTACACTTTTGGCAGAAATGGCAGAACACGCCTATGGTGACACAAGGAGGAAGTGGCCCGAGGTGGAACTACCAGCCCCCACGTTGGTTGTTTCCTACTCACCTACCGCCCTCCCTTCGTTGTAGGGCCTAGGAGATGGCTCGTACTGGCAGACACTGAAGGGCACCGCTTTTAGCTTTAGGTATATACTTACTTTAAGTAATCAGTTTGAAAGGCTATGTAAGTAGTCTCATTTTCTTGAACTTGATCAGAGGGAGATTCCCCAATTTGTGTATAAGCCTCCTTGTATAGTCTCTTTGTAATAATCCTTCCTAACTAATGGGAAAGTAGCTTCATTTTGGAAAAGAAAAAAAAATGCCTATATAATTTAGAGTGAGTTTTTGTTTTTCATTCATTAAATGCCTATAAAAGAGTTCTTTACTAGAAAGTAAATTAAGTATAGTTAGATACGATGATACATTCCAAACTAGGAATCAAGGAACAACAAATTCTCATCTTCATCTTGGCGTAGATAACATTTAGCATATCTCACTATTAACCTATACACTTGCTTTCCCATTAGCATATCTGTAAAGAAATGAGGAGCAAGACTGGCTGAGATGCAGCAGAAGGACTGTGTGTGTGTGTACATAAGGCAAAACAGAGAGAGAGAGAGCTTAAGATAGAGATAAAAGATTGTATGTTACATTAACCAAAATACTTCCAACAGTATCTAAGTTACAAGGGGTTGGTTTAAATACCAACTAAGTTAGGGTAAGTGCCCTTCCTACTATTTACAAAACTAGCCTGGTATGTTCATGTGTTAGTGTGAATCTTATTACTATGGGAGGTTGAGTTCTACTATCAACACGCCCCTTCGAACACAACTTCCATCTGTTGAAAAGTTGTTTCGGTTCGGTCTTCGGAATCCGGCTTCCGGCGTTCGTAATCCTCGAACTGCATTGTTTGGCTTTTCGGCTTCGTGCTCGGTTTGATTAATTGCATGTTGCGTACTCGATCAATTGCGTACAGTGCACGTGTCACCTGCAGTACTCCCCCATAAGCTTGGCAATGTGGATGTTGTGAGACCAAGGTCCGATGCGAATTGCCCGAGCGACTCCTAAGGCCTTCGTAAAAATATCAGCAATCTGGAGGTGCATATTGATATGTTGTAGATCGATTTCTCTGAACTGTACGTTGTCGCGTTGCTACGCGCGTGCGTGGAGAAGGGCGAGACCACGGGGGTCTTGGACTAAGGAGTAGAGGAGAAGGAATCGGACATGGAATGGAAGCTTTGCTCAAGAAGAAGAAGAATGAACAAGAGATTAGATCGAACAAGAGGAAGATGGAGACAAGATGATCAATAAGATGTATTAAAACGAAATGAATGATTACAAAATGGTGGCCGCATAGGCCGCACCAAACGACTACCCGAAACCCTAACCGACGAAGATGAAGATAAAGATAAAGAAACCCTAACCCTAACCCTAATGCTCGACCTATGTGGTATACCTCGCACACTCAAAATAGGCAACCCCCACAATGGTGCCTTCCCTCTCCTTTTATAGCACAAGGAGGGAAGACCATTTACAAAAGCGAGACTAAAATATCCCCTTTCATTCAAAGGGGATATTTGCCTTGATTTGGGGAGGGTGAGATTGATGGCCCCTCAACTCCCACCTCCTCACAAACAACTAGGTACCTATGTACCACATAGTACCTCTCTCTCTCTCTCGCGTGGATGTGCGCACAAGACCACATCGCCTTTATACCTTAGGGATCTTATGGGGCATTTCTAGCACCATACCCTTTACCCCTATTATTATTACAAATACATTATGTACGTGTGCAACGTTGCACATCGCTCTTTGGCTCTCGTTGCTCAGGTTTCCGCTCGTGGACGAAAATCTTCACGACAACGCGCTCACGCATGAAGTGGTACTGCACTTCGATGTGTTTAGTCCGCACGTGGAAGACGAGGTTTCGAGTGAGGTAGATGTTGCTCATGTTGTCACAGAAGAGGCGAATTGGATCCGTAATGGGTTCAACGCCCAGATCCTTCAGTATAAGCTTGAGCCATACGGCTTCGCATGCGGCTACTGTCACCCCCCTGTATTCGGCTTCCGTGCTCGACAGTGCGACTGTCGGTTGCTTCTTACTACTCCAAGAGATCGCTCCGTTGCCGAGGAAGAAGACGAATCCGGATGTGGATCGTCTATCCGCTTTGTAGCCTACCTAGTCCGTGTCTGTGTATCCTTCGAGTCGAATGGTCGTATTTGACTTATACATAATGTCGTAATCCATCGTACTACTGACATACCGGAGTATCCTCTTAGCGCAATCGAGATGAAGGTTTCGCGGATTCTACATGAATTGGCTAAGAAGGCCGACCGAATAACTAAGATCAGATCGCGTGATGGTGGGATAGATTAAGTTGTCGATTAGTTGACGATACTGAGTTGACTCGCACACAGTTGTGTTGGAATCCGCATCCATCTTGAGATTACAATCAAGAGGGGTGGACACATGTTTGCATTCGGTCATTCCGAACTTTTAGAGCAAGTTGAGAACGTAGTGCCGTTAAGAGATCATTATTCCGACTGGTGTCTAAATTACTTCAATGCCTAGGAAGTAATGGAGCTCGTGCAGGTCTTTCATTCCGAATCTGACGAAGAGAAGTGATTTGACTTTGTTAATCTCGTCGAGATCCTTTCCTCTAATGAGCAAATCATCCATGTAAAGGATGATGACAATCGAGCTATCCGACTCGTTTCGGATGTACAGGGAAGTATTGGATTTTGACATTCGAAATCTGATCTGATGAAGATGTTGCGTGATCTTCGAGTGCCACACACGGGGTGCTTGTTTGAGGCGGCATACGACGTGCGAATGACTACGCGATTCAAATTCGGGTGGTTGAATCATATATACTTTCTCTTCTAATTCTCCTTGGAGGAAGGCGGTTTTCACATCACTGGTGGAGGTGCCACCCTTTTGTTGCTGCAAGAGCAATTACGGTCCGCACGGTGGTCATCTTTGCCACCGGGGCAAAGGTCTCTTCGTAGTCTACGCCGTGCGTTTGCGCGTATCCTTTCACAACGAGCCGTGCTTTGAAGCGATTTACGAAGCCATCGGCATTGTATTTCACTTTGTAAATCCATCGACAGCCAATCGCTTTCTTGTGCGATGTGTGAGGGACGAGATCCCATGTCTCATTTTTGAATAATGCTTCCATTTCCTCATGCATCGCATCAACCCATCGTGGATCCTTTACAGCTTCGGAAAGCATCTCCAGCTCTAGTACTGACGCTACCTTCATCATGAAGGCATAATGGTACGCCATATAATCGTTGTAGCCGAAGCGGCTTATAGGGTTCTTTTCACAGATCTTCATATTCGGACATCTTGGCCTTCCCTTTGTCGAGTTTCCGGCTTGATCGAAATGTGCTTTGGTCACTCGGGGGCTCCCGTGGTCCACTAAGTCGTGTCGTAATCGGGCTTTCTTCAAACATACACGTGAGCTGATCTTCGTCTTCTATCTCCATTTCGGCGGATTCTAGGTCGAGCGGATTCAAATTCGAAGTTGTTTCTGGTGCGTACCAAGATGCGTACTCGTCGAAAACGACATCTTGACTTACGCGAGCTTTTCGGGTAGATGGGTTGTAGCATTTGTTCCCCTTCTGTTCGAGTGAGTATCCTACGAGGATACATTTCTCCAACTTCGGGTTGAGCTTTTGTTGTGTATCGTCGGGAATATGTACGTAAGCGATTGCGCCGAAAATGTGGACATGTGATAAGTCCGGCTTCTTTCCAAAGAACTTCTCATGAGGAGTTACGTCGTGTACTCCCGAGGTTGTGCACCTATTCATGAGGTATACAACTGTGTTCGACGCTCCTGCCCAGTACGATTTCGGTAGGTTCTTCTCATTCATCATAGCCCGTGCGACTTCTACTATGTGTCGGTTTTTACGCTCAACTACGTCGTTCTGCAGAGGTGTGTGACAGCATGAGAATTCTCATCGGATTCCTTCGTTTCATCCGATCGAAGGCCGCGTACGTGCCGACCCGTAGCTTTTTCGACTTTGGCTTTGAATCTCTGGAAGTATCTAAACACTTTTCTCTTTTGTTCCATCAGGTAGATCCAGGTATTCCTGGAGAAGTTGTTGATGAACGTGACATAGTATCAGCATCCGCCGAATGTGGCTATCTAGGTCAGTCCCCATACATCTGAATGTATGACATCCAAGATTCCTTTGCTCACATTCCACTCCTTTGGGAATGGGTGATGGCGTTGTTTTCCGAATTGGCATGCTTCGCATATGCCCATAACCTCCTTCGCCGTAAAATTCAGGAGTCCGATTACGACTCCTTTCAATTGCATGTTCTGGAGATTTTGGAGATTGATGTGGCCGATTCTCTTGTGCCACATATTTATGTCGATTTTGACTTTATGGCCCTTTGTGAACATGGCTGACTTTACCTCATTCAATTCGAGGCTAAACATACGGCCTTCTCGTCGACCGTGGGCTACGACTTGTCCGCCCCTTTCGATAAAACACCCGTCGTTGTTGAATCGGACCTGCATTCCTTGTTCAACAATCTGGCCGACCGAAACCAAGTTTTTCGGGATGGTCAGGACATGTAGTACGTTCTTGAGATCGGTTTGTTTGTCATTGTTTCCGAATGGGACGTTCCCGATATGCTGTATTGGATGAGTCGTGTCATCGCCTGTCTCGACATATCCGGGTCGTTCGGGTTTTCATAATTCTCGAAACCAATCTTCATGAGACGTCATGTGGTTGGATGCTCCCGAGTCAACAAACCATACGTTATTTGAGGCAGAGGTGCTAGTTGAGGCCCGTGCTGACATCGAGTATGCTTTGTGCCTCATTACGAACATTCCGCCATGGTCTTCATAGTCGGAATTCGTGGCATAATTTGTAAACATTCTACTACGATCGTCGTAGTCAGAATTCGATGTGTAATTCGTGAACATTCCGCTACGATTGTCGTAGTCGGAGTTCGATGCGTAGTTCGTGAGCTATCGGCTAGTTGAAGCCAAGTCTCGTACCTTTTTCCGGCACTCCTCTTCATAGTGGCGTGTTTTCCACAGTACCCACATTTGATCGGGGTATTACGATTGCTTGGTCCGGCATGATGACTCCCCCTTCTGATGAACTCTCTGGGACCGTTCTGTTGGAAGCAATGTCGTCTGTGCGGAAGATCTTGAAGCACTCGATTCCTGTTTATTCCCTGTGTATGACAGAATGTAGGTCGTTGCACAGAGAGAGAGAGAGAGAGAGACACACAAAAGAGTTTCTTATTTCATAGAGCAACCATACAACAACCAACCTCACAAAGAGGTTACAAGGTCACTATATATAGTGACCGACTTAGGGCAACTGCCCTTTATGCTAATTACATAAATGACCAAAACGGGATGGTGTGAATACGTCCATTATACACAGGTATTCGACACTCCCCCGTAATGGGCGTATACATGGGTTATCTAAGGTTACAGGTATAGACTTAGGTTCTCGGACATATCAGCTTTGTTCGAGTCGGCAGGGTCCGAAGGCAGAAGACCGAACTGGTCGGGTCGGAACAGTTGAAGCCGATCATTAAGGAACTGATGTCGGTTGTCGGGAACCATCCTGCTCTGTGTCCGGCTCTAACCGGACTGGTTTGTCGTTACGCCCATCTGATGCCGAAGAGACCGAAAACGGTCTGCCGAAAGACACTTGGTCATTCCATCTGCGACATTGTCGGTTGTGGATATTTTCTCTAGACCGATTTTCCCTGAAATGACGCAGTCCCGAACGAAGTGATATCGAACGTCGATATGTTTGGAGGCGTTGTGGTGAACCGGATTTTTCGACAAGGCAACAGCACCTTGACTGTCGCTGTAGACAACTGGAGCCGAGTCATGTTCGACTTGTCGAAACGTGTGCGCCAGCCGACCGAGCCACAAAGCTTCTTTTGCTGCGTCGGACGCAGCTACATATTCTGCTTCGGTCGTTGAGGTCGCTGTGCACTCCTGAAGTTTCGACTTCCACGAGATTGCTCCATTGCCGAATTTGAAGCAGTATCCGGTTGTTGATTTCCGACTGTCTATACAGCCGGCGAAGTCCGAGTCGGTGTAACCGACTACGCCTGAGGTTCGGTTCGGACCGAAAAGAATGCCGTGATCTTTTGTGCCAGCCAGATATCTGAACACATGCTTGACTGCGTTCCAATGCGATCGGCCAGGATTGTGCATAAATCTGCTAACGACTCCTACGGCATGAGAGATGTCAGGCCGTGTCACGACCATCAGGTACATAAGGGAGCCGAATGCCGGTGCATACGGTACCGACTTCATATCTTCCCCCTCCGAACCGGATGTCGGGCAGTCTCGCTGAGAGAGCCGAAGATTCATAGGGAGTGGGGTTGAAGCAGATTTGGCTGATTGCATGTTGAAGCGTTCCAAGACACGTCCGATATAGTCGGTCTGAGACAAAAAAAGATGTCGTGTATTGCGATGCCGACTAATCTTCATGCCAAGGATGTGTCGTGCCGGACCGAGGTCCTTCATGGCAAACTTCAACCGCAGTTGCCGAACGAGATCGGCAAGTTCGCCCGCGTGGCGTCCAGAAATTAGCATGTCGTCCACGTAAATGATGAGGAAGATGGGTGATCCATCTTGAGCTGTGTTGGTGAAGAGACAATGGTCCTCATCGCTTTTGGAGAAGCCGATCGATTGGATGAAGTCGTCGAACTTCTTGTACCATTGTCGCGGTGCCTGTTTGAGGCCGTATAGACTCTTCCTGAGTCGGCAGACTAGATGTTCTTGGCCAGTTGCCACGAAGCCTTTTGGCTGCTCCATATAAATTTCCTCCTCGAGATCACCATGGAGGAAGGCTGTTTTGACATCTAGCTGAATCAGCTCCAAGTTGTCGGCTGCCACGACGCCGAGCAGAAAACGAAGGGTTGTCATTTTCACCACTGGTGAAAAAATCTCGTCGAAGTCGACGCCATATTCTTGTCGGAAGCCCTTCGCAACTAATCTGGCCTTGTACTTTGGGGTGGTCGAATCAGACGTCTCTTTTAGTCGATAAACCCACTTGCAAGGAAGAGCACGTCGGTTCCTAGGTAATTCGACCAGATCCCAAGTCTTGTTTGCACGGATGGAGTGCATTTCCGACTCCATCGCCAGATGCCAGGTGGCCGAATCGACAGATGTCGATGCTTCTTCGTAAGACGTCGGTTCGCCGGCGTCGGTGAAGAAAATTCCAGGAGAATACCTCTCCGGAGGTTGCGACAGTCTCTCGGATCGTCGAGGTATGATTGGATTGGTCGCATCGGGTATCGAGGTCGGATGGTCCGAAACCGAAACATTCGGCTGTGCCGAGTCAGAGTTGTCCGAGTCGGTAGTATAAGGTTCAGCTACCCGTGAAGCTGACCGTGTGTTGAGAGCGGGGCCTTCTTGAAGGGTCGGCACATCGGAGAATGTTACCCTTCGGACTTCGATTGGTTTTTCGACTGATGGGTTCATAGCCGACTCGTTGAACACAACGTCCGAACTTCGGACGATTTGTCTGCGTTCGGGGTCCCAGAGTCGGTATCCCATTTCGCCGTCTGATCCATATCCAAGGAAAATGCATTTCCTGGACCGAGGTGCAAGTTTTCGGCGATCATCTTTCGGAATAAGGGCGTACGCCTCGCATCCGAAGATCCTCAGCTTGTCGTAATTCGGCTTACTGCCGATCCATAGTTCCTGAGGAATTTGAAGTCCTAGAGGTCTACTTGGCGACATATTGATTATGTGTACTGCCGTGAGTAGAGCCTCTGCCCAGAAGCCATCCGACAGTCCGGAGTGTTGGAGCATGGAAACTATCCTTTCTTGGATCGTCCGATTCATTCGTTCTGCAATCCCGTTTTGCTCCGGACTGTGTGGTGCCGTAAATTCACGTCGGATGCCGCGTTGTCGGCAGAATTTGACGAATTCATCGGATTTGAACTCTCCCCCATTGTCTGTCCGAAGGCATTTCAGCTTTCGGTCGGTTTGATTTTCTACCATAGCGAGCCAATCTGAGAAGATCGAGAAGACACGATCTTTGGTGCGAATCGGATAAGCCCACACCTTTCGAGTCGAATCGTCAATAAAACTGACGAAGTAAGAGGCACCGCCTAGAGACTGATGCGGCATTGGGCCACAGACGTCCGAATGGACTAAATCGAGAGGTCTCGTTTCTTTTGGTGCTGATGTCGGGTGTGATGCGGCTACTTGTTTGCCATACTGGCAATGCTCGCAGAATTGATGGTCGGAGAAGGAGAGTTTGGGGATGTACCCGGCTCTGGATAGGTGCGTGATGCCGGCCTTGCTGAGGTGTCCTAATCTTCGGTGCCATAGTGATGACACAGGAATATCCACCAAAAACAGGTTACCCTCTCTGAGCGTAACATGTAGCGGATACAATGAGTGTATTTTAGGTCCTCTAGCAAGCAGGAGGTTCCCCCTGTGGAGTGTCCACCCTCCCGAAGAAAAACCGGCACAAATGCCGTCTTCATCTAGTTGTCCGACTGAGATCAATGGCCTTGAGAGCTCGGGTACATGTCGGACATTGTGGAGTACAAGTGTTGAGCCACCTGCAAGGTTGAGCTCTACTGTGCCGATTCCGATGATGTCGCAGTGTTGCGAGTTACCGACTCGAACTGAGTCGGAGTGACGGATCGTATATTGCCGAAATTGGGATCGATGAGGAGTCACGTGAAACGACGCGCCCGAATCTAAGAGCCATGTGCTCGACTCTTCAGTCGTGAGTAGAACTTCTGATCCGACTGGATTTTCGATTGATAGTATATTCGGGTCGTCTGGTAGCACATCAGCTGAGAAGCTGACGTAGTTGACCTCCTCATGCCGGCCACTCTTCTTGTTGTTCTTGTTCTTGAGTGCGCGGCAGTCGGCTTTGATGTGTCCGGGTTTCTTGCAATAGTTGCAGGTTCGGTTATCCCGTGACTGGCTCCGTCTTCGCTGATTGTTCGGCGGTCGTGAGGAATCTCTTCCTCGTATGTTCGATCGGTCTGTCGAACCTTGTACTACGTAAGCGTCGTCCGTTGAGTCTTTGGCAAAAGACTTTCTCCGAGCTGCTTCGGTCAGGATTGCGCTCGTGACTTCGGAGTATTTAACAGCCGTGGTTGACGCGTTGCACACAGTTGTGACGAAAGTTTCCCATGATGAGGGAAGGCTGCTCATGAGTATCATTGCTCTGAGCTCATCCTCGATTGCCGTCCCCTGTGACGAGATTTGGGAGCTTATGCTTTCGTACTCATTGAGGTGTGCTTGAACCGAATCGGATTCTTTCATCCGCAAGTTGTAGAGGCGCCGGATCAGAAACATCTTTGTTGCGGCGACCTTCTTTTCGTAAGTGTCCGACAGCGTTTTCCACAGTTCGAATGCTGTCGTACACGATTGCACCGTAAAGTATACCGATTCCGATAGGTGCATCCGAATCGTGGCGCGGACGATTCTGTCCAGCTTCTGCCACTCAATTGGTTTGAATCCTTCTGGAGGTTCTTCATTTTCGATGGGATCGATCTGCCCCTTGACTATGAGATAGTCCTGCATTTGTTCCTTCCAGAAGTTGAAGTTCGATCCATCGAACTTTCGTAGACTCATTTCTGACGAGCCGGATGTTGATGCCATCAAATTCGGTTTCAGTTGACGAAGCTCGGTTCGGAGTTGACTACGAACCTTGTTGGAGTGCAGCCGGTTGGCTCACCCGATATCGTTCTAGTCGGATTTGAACCCGAGTCGGTTCGGCTTCGGAACTTGCTCGAATTGACTCCGGTAACTTGAGGGACAGAACCGACTGGTCTTCCCGAATGTTGCCGAGTCGGAGTGAGCCCGGTTCGTTTCGGATATATATGCCGAATACCGATTATTAAAACCGATTATCTGAACCGATTTTGCTTCGGTTGACTGCAGCGACGAGAGAGACGGATCCGACTGATCCTCCCGAATGTCAATCAGCCAGATGAAGCATGAATTTGGGTTGTTGTCAGGGTTGCACAAGGGGATTTCACCTCGAGCGGTTACGATCACGGGGAGCGGAGTACAACCTGCTGGCTTACTCCAAACAAAGATGATCTAACGCGATGAGATGCAAACCTGGTTTTTCTTCTTCTTCTCTCTTCTTCGAATGACGCAGGGAACCGAATGCAGAGACGACGGCCGACAGCGGATTGAAGAACCGACTACTGTGCAGGCTCTGATACCAGATGTTGGAAGCAATGTCGTCTGTGCGGAAGATCTTGAAGCACTCGATTCCTGTTTATTCCCTGTGTATGACAGAATGTAGGTCGTTGCACAGAGAGAGAGAGAGAGAGAGAGACACAAAAGAGTTTCTTATTTCATAGAGCAACCATACAACAACCAACCTCACAAAGAGGTTACAAGGTCACTATATATAGTGACCGACTTAGGGCAACTGCCCTTTATGCTAATTACATAAATGACCAAAACGGGATGGTGTGAATACGTCCATTATACACAGGTATTCGACACGTTCCTGTCCGCTTGCCATTGGTGGAAGTTACACTCTTGAGTCTGCCGACCATTACGGCCTTGTTCGAATTGACCTCTATTTCCACAGCCCAAATTTTTTCTATCATCCGACTGTGAGTAGAGCATATGACTCTCTGGTGTGTTGCTCCTGTGTCGGGCATGATTTTCCTCAATCAACAATATTGATTGGAGATCGAAAAATGAAGGAGGGTCCTCCCTTGCAAGGATGGCCGATCTAATCGAGCCAAATCGGGGTGCTAAGACGCTGAGGCATATTTGCACCATCTCGTCATCGTCGTTTATGACATTAATTGAACCGAGGGCATTGCACAGCTCCTTGATCTTTAAGGTATAGCCGGTGATCGACATGTCCCTCTGTTGCATGTTGTTTAGCTCTTGTCGAAGTTGGAGCTTTCGTGCAACAGTGTTGGCCACAAAAATCTTCTTGAGATTTCCCCAAGCTTCTTTCAGTGTTTTCGAATCTCGAATATAGCCAAGCATATGATCATGAATGCATGATGCAAGGCAATACAACACATGGCTTGCGGCCTGCTCCCAAGCGGGATAGTCTGCATGTGTTGGGTTGGGTTGAGTTTCGTGAGCTCCTTCAATGTAGCTCCAGTAACCTTGTCCGACAATGTATTGATGCATCTTGTATTCCCAAGATGCGAAATTTGTTCTATCAAGCTTCTCGGTAGGAAGAGCGATTCCCATCTGAGTGTTCATTATGTCGATTTCTTCTCTGTTGATGAGTCAATTCTGTTGATCGTTGGGGTGTACCACAACACAATTGAATAGATTCGATTAAGCAACCACACGCTCTGATACCATGTAAAGAAATGAGGAGCAAGAGTGGTTGAGATGCAGCGGAAGGACTGTGTGTGTGTGTGTGTGTGTGTGTGTGTGTGTGTGTGTGTGTGTGTGTGTGTGTGTGTGTGTGTGTGTGTGTGTGTGTGTGTGTGTGTGTGTGTGTGTGTGCGCGCGCGCGCATGTGCGTGTGTGTGTGTGTGTGTGTGCGTGTGTGTGTGTGTGTGTGTGTGTGTACGTAAGGCAAAACACACACAGAGAGAGAGAGAGAGCTTAAGACAGAGATTAAAGACTTTATGTTACATTAACCAAAATACTTCCAACAATAACTAAGTTACAAGGGGTTGGTTTAAATACCAACTAAGCTAGGGTAAGTGTCCTTCCTACTATTTACAAAACTAGCCTGGTATGTCCATGAGCTAGTGTGAAACCTATTACTATGGGAGGTCGAGTTCGACTCTCAATAATATCTAACCACTAACCTATGCACTTGCCTTCGCATTGGCATTACAAAAAATGTATCTCATGTATATCCATCCTACAAATGAATCACATAAATGGAGAGTTGGGACAAAAAAAATAACTATAAATGAATAAATATATGCACATGTAACTAGGAATTCTTCAATTGAGGATAACAAATATAACTCAAAAGTAAGTCCAATGTATCACAATGCATCCTAGATTAAACATACATGTACATCTAAGCATTATAAAACGACGAAAATATAATGTCATGTTCTTGTTGCTATCGCCATTTTTAGACTTGAAAACCAATTGTTGTTCTTGTTCACTTGAAAACCAATTGTTGGTGCCAATTTCTTTTTCTTTCTCAATGAATCAAGATTTTCTTCTACTTGACAATAACCTCATTCGCTTATTAGTTGGGGTTTTTACAGTACGCATTTTACAAATATATTGTACAAGTACACTCAATACTATTGTAAACAATGTACAAGCATATTGTCGAATAACTTTAAGGTATAATATGATTCATGAGGTATTATTCATACCTAATGTTAAATTCTCATATGTGAACAGGTAGATTGTCATGGAAGAGAAATAGATTATCATAAATGTCAATCCCATAAATTCTTCCATGGTTTATGTGCCAGATTATCATAGTCATGGTTTGCCTTGATATCAATTGTAATCCCAACATTGATTTGAACTAATTAGTGATCATTTTATTCAAGAATCCACAACTTTTAGTTTGTGAATGCTTGATTGGTGAGACCAATACTATTTGATCAATCCATGAAAAGGTTGGCATCAAGTTGCGATGACATTGGAAGAAGCTACACCACACATCAACAATTGATGACATAGGGAAGTGAAATTTTCATTTGGCAATGAAGGTAGGAGATTTTATATTTCTCCTTCCAAAACAACCCCCCTTGCAAAAGGCTTACTTCTCGAATGACATTCCTAAAGCTTAAATTGTCTTCAAGTCCAGCAAGAAAGTTTAGGCCAAGTTTGCAAATTTCAATTTAGAATCAATATGATAAATGATTTCATTAAGGATGGATTTCACTGACATTGTCATGATGGTTACTTATCTTTAACGTTATTTAACAAAATGGGTGCTCAACTTGAAATGGATCACACATCATTGAAGTTGTCATTTCAACCAACCTATAAAGCCATCCTAAACTTGCTCTTAAATTGTTCTTGTCATTCCTTGTGGATTCAACCAATTTACAAATCTGGTAGCACTTTATTGCTCTCGTCTTTATTTATTTTCAATATCACGAGCGATAGCCAAAAATCATGTCAACCCAAGCGAAACAAGTTGTTCGCAATAGTAAATCAACTTGTTATGAAATTCACTGAACCTGACCCACATGTAAAATGTACTAATGTATTTGAGATGTAAAGATGTACTCTCCTCTCATTGGTAACGCAATCAACATCAATCACTTCAAAGTATATTATTGTTTTTGTGAAGCCTGGTTTAAAATGTTATTGTAAAGCCTATATTCCGGGAAAGAGTATGATTGTGTTATTTCCATTTTCTTCTTAAAAATAGATGGACATTTTCTTTTAATTAGGAACTCTTAATAGATTATGGGCATGCAGCATCACATTATGCTATGGAGGGTAGTGTCTTGTAAATAAGTCAAGTGCAAGGTGATTGTATGTCTTGCTATTTTTCTATACTTACATATTAAGGTGTTCTTGAAGCCCTTTCCTAATTAACCTAACCAAGGTCATGGGGGCGATGTTTCCCATATGGTATCATAGCCTACTGGGCTTGAAATTTAATATAAAATAACATTACCAAATTTGCAAAATGGCCTATCGCTTTAGGAGTTTCAAATGGGACTATTTTTCAAGCTTGTTTTCTAATGGAGAATCATTTTTAAACATTGGAATGGAGTTGTGAACATCAACATGTAAATTAGTTAAGAATCAAGATGTTCTCATTATGCAATTGAGTATCTAATGTGAAAATAGTTAGGTGTCAAATGAATCAATCAAATATTATGGTCAAGAAATAAGGGATCTCAATTACCCAATGTGCTTAAAGGACACAATGGGAGATGTTGCAATAAACCAATTAGAAAACGTTAATCAAATAGTGCAATTTGGTTGTTGGTATACATAACATGATTAGACAAACATTTTAATCGATTGATTAGGTTGGAGGGAGAAATCTTGATTAGCTCAGAATGAGGAGGGTGGGAAAAGAGTCTCATTTGAAAATGGAGGGCACTTTAGGAATTTCAAGAATAGGAAGGGTTAATTGGGAATTTGTTTAAAGTTTTGGATACTTCTAGTAAATAGCCCATTGATCGAGGAGCTTAAATTACAATAATGCAAATTGTGGTGCATTTACACCTAATTTATTGGTTCTTCAAAAAATTTAAAAGAGGTAATTCTCCAAACGAAACCCTTAAATTTATCAAAATATCGATCTTTCTCTATTTCATTGGCCTTTTAGGTAGTTCGTGCACAATGGTCTCTAAGTTGTTAATAACTTAATTTACCAAAGTCATGCTTGGATACATATTATAGAAATCGCAAATGCTTACATTTCTTGAGCTGTCCTCAAGTTCCTATACTCATGCCCAAGAGGATTATTTAGAAATGTGCATGTATTTACCAACTATCAAAGCAAAAAGAAATAATTCAAACTTCATTACATTCACAGACTACTTGGTATATTTGTCCTTGCTTCCCTTTTCTCTTTGGTGTATAGTTATACCTTAGGGTAATAGATGGTGTTCCTTTCCTTATTTCTACTCCAATACCGTGATTTGTGAATTTGTATCTCACTAGAAAATGTGATTTTCCTTTTCTTCTTCGGATTAATATATAATAATTTACACATTGCTCTATCTAGCTATTAATTGCAATGATTTAGAACCTTTCTCATCTCCCATGTAATTTCTTTGATCCTTTACTGGCATTTCCTCAATAGGGAATGCTACAAGTTTTAATTTAGACCATGAAAGTAGTGATACATCATGCCAGAAATCGGTTTTCTTTAACTCTCTTTTCCAAAGGCATAGTAACATTTTGCAATGGCATAGTTACCAAAGGGAGTTCTCAAAACTCGTTACACCAATAGTAGCACCAAAATTATATACATTCTACAAGCACCTTATATCTATGTTCCATTCAATAACATAAGAAAGTGCAAACCTACATTATGTGAAATAGGTAGTGTTCAACAACATTCACGCATGTGTCATGTGTTATCTACTAAATAGGTTAATACTATCACACTGCAGCTGAAGGTTTCAACCAAACTTCATCAAAAAGTTTATAAGCGCAAAAACAAAATTGAAACTATCACTGAGCTATACAAAGTTTGTATATATCAGGATGCTTCAATTCTTGTTTGGCCTTGCATAATAACTCAAGCAAACTTAAAACTATTGCAGAGCTATGCGAAGTTTGGATATATCAGGGTGCTGGAGTTCATGTTTGGTCTTGCATAATATCTCGTGTTTTTTGTTCCTGATTATACACCATGTTACTAAACTCAATTTTGTGACGCATGGGTTGACTTGCGATTACATGGTTATTGATGTCATTAAATGCAATGACAGCTCTGTGATGATGTTTTAGAAATGGCATTGTCTGTGACCATTTAAACTGAAAGACATGTAGAAAAGTCATATTTCATTTCAGCCTCTTATTCAAGCCAAAGAATATAGTCACACAAAATAGGACGATAATCAACTAAAGAAACCTCCCAAGATTTCTTAAAATTACAACGTGGAAGCATTACATAAACCATATCAAGCCTTTATTTGGATGTGAGCATGTTAGCATCATCATATATATGCATTAGCTTCACTGCCTTCATTTCTATGAAAGCAAATATGCTCAGAAAGCAACTGATAAAAGGTTTACAATAATGAAGGCATTGGGAATGTAATGACTTAATAACTCAACTTCCAACTTGACATGTCACCAAATTTCAACTTCGCTATACACCAAGATCTGCTCAATGCTAAAAGGCTTCAACAAAGCTTTATACATAATAATGCTACAGCCAACGTGTCATCTGTGCAAAGAAAATATCAGACATATGTGAATTCTTTGGAAAAGATAATTGCATCAATTCATCAATGAACAAAGGAATGCTACTGTACAACAAAACATATCAGTGTAGTATGTGCATGGTTAGAGTATTGTTTTCTGCCAATAGTGATAAATGATTCCTTGTCTAATTGGACCCTATAATTCTATAAATAATATTGCTTCAAAATATAATCCATGCTCAAAAAAGGCTTCTCCTCTCTCTGATTCAGATGTAATTGACCATAATTCTAAAATTAATATTGCTATTGACAGGACCATAATGGATTCTAACAACTGTAAATTGGTAAGGGTTGTGGTTAAATATTCTCTTGATGTAATGTGTATATCATCTTTCTTTCTTGAAGTTCCAGCAACACACATGCATCAAGCAAACAATCTATTTGCATAATAACACTTTTTGTATGTAAGCAAACCAATACACAAGTAGACTTAGCAGATGCATAATAATGTTTTTACCTGTCCTTCTTCTGATAATATTGGCCATCAATCCATCTATGGAATTTCCGTACTCTCCTGCTGCTGGGGCTATCAGAAAGAATATCACCGCCTCCTTTTCTCTTCTTGCTATCACTATCACCTTTTTTTCTAGCCTTGCGAAAAAGTATGTCCTCTGTGTCTAGAACATAAGAGACCTTCACAGCATAAAAGTGCACTACATAGTCAGATTAGACGTAACCCATTTCTACACAAATACAAGAAACTGAAGTTTCATTCACATAATACAAGTTTGAAGATACCATACCCTGTATGTTTTGCAAGATACTTTGCAATCCAAGCCATTGGCAATGAACATATTACGCATAGTCCTGACAAGTGCCATTTGCTCATCATCTTCGCTGAGCGGTTTGTTTCTGTTTGGACAAAATGAAAACCACTTTAAGTCATGCTAATCCATAACAGTTTATATACACTTCCGGTAAAGTACTTGTACCCAATATCCTAAAAGTGGGTCCATGTAATCTTGTATTTTTAGAGTCTTGCCTTTTCAAGAAAATTGGAGATTGCTGCTTCTGTGAATCAGAAGTTTCATATAAGAACTCATTGAGGTAGTTGAAAAATGTGTATTCTATGGTATTGGGAGAAGCTTCCATCTTCTCTGCACCACCTTCCATTAGCTGGATGAACACCTGGCTTGGATTTGATCTCTGAAAATCCATCAAAGCAATTAAGGGCAATCGAGAAAAGCTGCTTCAGGGCAAAATAATCGAAAATAGCCATAACTTCCTGGGTCCTTACCAGAATACCCCTCTGTAGCAGTAAATTTGGTACTAGAGGTATATTCTGGTAATTTTGAAACTAGGGGTATTCTGGTAAATAGCCAGAAAGTTAAGAGCATTTTGGTGTTTTCCCTTCTGTTTATAAAACAGGAATTAGCTTACATGCTCAAATCTGTATATATTTTCATCTTGTAACAGTGTAGAAGCATTTGCATGATAGACCGCATCTAGAAAACCAGACACACGGGACTTTTCGTAAGTGTTTAAAGCAAGCAGTTTGTTTGCCATCTCATCAGATGCAACAGATTGAAGCTGACCAGAAAACACAATATGGTCAGTGAGCATTCGAAATCCACAAATGGCCTAATGGTATTTGTACAACTCTTTACCTGCTTGACTAACTTAAAAATCAGCTTATCCATTGTAAAAAGAACATATGACTGCGTCCCAATAATAGCTCGGCAATCATCTTCAAACTTGACATTATCAACAGTTCCATCCAAGAGACTATAGAGGACTTGCATAAATCTGAAACCCAAAGAGAACACTATGATTGATAAAACTATCACACAAAGTTAGTCTAGAGATATTGGAAATACTGATTCAATCATACTAGACTTGAGTCTTGCCAAAAACACAAAAATCACATTTCAAAATATAAAATGAAAGAACGGGGTAGGATATTACTTCCGATAGAGCTCAGAAGAATTGTCCTTTGGGATTTTTTGTTTCTCTTCAGCTGCTATGGCATGGACTTTGGCAGCATGTATGCGTTCATACAGTGCCTGCAACACACCCGGTCGGTCCCAATGTAAGCAAGAGGCAGATAATAACACAAAAACACAGCACCTTTTTACCTCACTAATTACCTGGTGAAGTCTAAACAACACATATAATGTATCATTCCCGTAAAACACAGTTGAGCCATTGTTTGCAGCCAAATTGTAAACAATGGAGGGAGCGTGAGTTGTTAAAGGCATACATGAGAGCAACAGTTTCTCTGACGATGCCAAGGATGTACCTTCACCTTCAACATCAGCCATTCCTTCGCCATCAGCTTCACCCTCACTCTCATTCTTACCTTCGTGTTCATCGTCATCATGTTCTTCTCGTGAATCATCTGCATTTGCTGAGTCAGAACCAGAAGCTTCTACCCCAACTGATGGATTGTCACTCTCATCACTTGATTTTGGAGTACTTTCCTCTCCTTCATCATCCTCGTCTACATCCGGTTCACCTTCAGTTTTCCCATCACATTCCATCTCTTCATCTTCTATATGACCGTTAAATCCATGGTTGATGCCTTCTTGCTTTACTACTGGTGCAGAAGTAAGGTTCTCTGGAAGCCCTTCATCTGCTTCTGGTGAGGGAGACAATTCACCCTCTTCTCTTTCTACTTTTCCATTAAGAGAATTCCGGCATCCATCTACCTTATCTGATTCCTCACCATCTCTTTTTGAATCAACTAACTTTCTCTCTGCATCCTGCAGTTGAATTTGGTAAAAATGAAATTGTGCATCACATGATTGTAATAATTCAGTTTGACCATTAGTAAGTTGAAGATATATAGTATATACCTGAGAAGACACACGTTCTCTTCTGATTTTTTCATTTGACTTCTCAGAACATGAGATCACTGCAGCAACTAAATAAAGCACAAAAATATAAAACAGAATGAATTAGACAGTGGCAATACAATGAAACCAACCAAACCTTAGAGCTGAACGAAGTTGTGCAACATAATTTACAACCAACCTTGTTGAGATTTTATTGCTAATGTGGCATCATTTTTATTGCTAACAGATGCAGATTTATCAGTTTTCATTTCATCTGTGACTGAAGTAACTGATGCATTTTCTTCAGCCCTGAAGACACCTCCATTACTTGAGCTACCTTTCTCTCTTCTTACGAGATCATTTGTTACAGGCTTGTATATTTCCTTATCCAAAGTTAAACCCCGTTTGGAAGTAGCAAGGCTATCATTTCCAACTTTCATGGATTTCCCTTTTGACACCTCTTCGGTGTCTTCAGCATCATGGGATCGGGACGGGACACCAAATATAGGTTCAATAAAGGCTGTCCAGAGTCGCATGATTTTATCTGATTGTTCCATCGTAGGGCACATCTCATCAGCCGAATATTTGATGATCTGATACAAGTCTTCGTTCACATCAGGCTCAAGATAGTCATATCTCAGATCAGGGATAAGTGGCTGCCTATTTCCAGCTGCTTTAGAGAGAATAAACTCATCATCTTTCCTCTTTTTCTCATTGATCTCTTTAATCTCAGCCAAAAGTGCTGTTGCACAAAAGAGATTGTTAAATGCATTCAAAGTCTAAGGAACAAAACATACTTACACCTCACAAATAACTAAAAATAAATAAATAACTCTGCAATTGCACTAAATGTAAGGAAATCCATTCTCTTCAGGACAACAGATCATGCAGTTAAATATAACTTCTGTTACAGAGAAAAATGTAACACTATAACGTTGGCTAAAAGAATAATGGATGACAACACAGTTACACCTCACAAACAGCTAAAATAAAAAAACTGAGATTGCATAAAGTGTAACAAAACCCACTCTCTTCAGGATAACAGATAGATCATGTAGTTAAATGTGTATAACTTCTGTTACAGAGAAAAATGTTGCACTATAATGATGGTTAAAAGAATAATGGATGATACCATTGCCATTCTTAAAACCAATGAGCATAGCATTTACCTTTGGTGCTAAGATTCTTTTTGTCTTGTTGCTTGAAGTAGAAGCTCCGGTGGTCCAGTGATTTGTGATAATTTTTAGCATAAACTTCTGCCCAGACTTTATTCATGTCTTCCTTACATTTTAGCCACTCCTCTTGCTTCTGTTTAAGGCGATTAAGAATAACTGGCAGTGCTACAGATGCATTTTTGCGCAGCAGTTCAACGACATCTAGACCATGATCACCGTATATGCGCTCAATGCACCGAATATTGATAGCTGCACCAAAGGATATTCCATCAGTATTTTTCATATGACCCTCAAAGCAAGTAAATAACTAAAAATATTACCTGTTAAAAAATCATCAAGATGAACTTGACCATCTTGTTTAATGTTTCCTTCCTGGAGTTTCTTTAAGAGGTCTTCCATACGTTTTGCTGTAACAGCAGTAGATTCCAACAACATATCCAGCTCAAACCTAATTAAAGATGGAGAAAAATTAATCCCATATGCGACCATCACCATTAACATCAATGCATACAGGCACCTTTTACAAGCATAAACATACCTATCATCTTCACATCGAAACAAGCTTTCCTCATACTGGTTTCTCCTCATGTGCTTGAAAGAATAGTCTTCACTTCCCGAAGTCACGGAGACCCAGGAATCATTAAGCACCCCCCGTGATGAAGGCTTCCGATAGCTTACAACTGGCTTAGGATACTGTGAGCGATATGAGAGAACAATAAATGTACTGTGTACAAACCATTGATGTACTAGGGAACAACTGGAAGATCCAGGACATCGTCTATAGAAAGCTAAAGCAGAAATTTCACCAGAACATAAAACCAACTTACACTCTTGGGTAGAAGCCGATAGCTTGGAGTACACTGCTCACAGTTTGATAGGTCTAATTCAGATATAGGCTTTGTCATATACTTCTCCCTGTTTTGTATTGAAATCTTGTGGCTGGGCACATCTCGCTTTTCTCTCTCTTTCTCCTTTTCGGCCTCTCTTCCTCGCTCACCTCTGTCATCCTCTTTGCTTCTTTCTTTTTCTCTCTCTCTCTCCTTCTCTCTATCTCTTTCTACCTTTGGTCTCAAGGGCTGACCATCTCCCAGCTCTGAATAATAAAAAAATACATAAATTACACCATTGAAAGAAAAAATCCAATCCAGTAACAAAATCAACTACATAACATCATTTTCTAGTGATTATGAGGTATGAAGCTGGATGTGAGACTTACTTTTGCTGACAAGATTGGCCAGATAACCCTCTGATACAAAAAAAAACAAAAAGTGTTTGGGGTCAGCGTAAGACTTAGACTCGAATTGTTTCACCTACTTTTACATTACACTAGTGAAACAAATATCACCATACCATTGCTTTCACAATGAGCTAAGAAATCGTTGAATCCATCAACTAATTCTGGATATTTGCCCAGTACACCGATTACCTGAACACCATTAAACTATGACAAGTCAGATTGACCATACATAATAAATTGTGTTCATATAGTTATATAACATTGACAAGCTGAATACTACATAGATGCCCACAGCTTTGAGCTGTAGGTGCCTACTCGATACAGGCCTACCAATTAAGAGAAGAGTTAAATAACAGTGCTAACACCTTGCATGGTTGCTTTCTATGCATAGAGAAGATGATGACTTTGTGAGGATAAGTTTTATACATACCAGCCTATGTAGTTGTTCACGTGTGATTATCTCTTCACTGTACAAATTTAAGCACTTCAAAAATTCCTGGTAAGTCTCTCGACTTCGTAATTTACTCTTAACATGTTCAAAAAATGCAAGCTTCCTCTGAAGTCCTGTGACATATTTACTTGATGTAAGCTGAATTCACACAATAAAAAGCACAACCAGGTATTCCGGAATTAAAGATATACAAAAATCTAAAATGCCCTGATTTTTTCTTTATTTCCCCAAATGCCCATAGTCAACCCTTGAGAGAGATGAAAGAGGATGAATTGACCATATAACTTCTTGAAATAGCACATATGCTTGCTCAAGATGGGGTTGACCAACGGCATTTGGGGAAATAACAAAAAATCAGGGAAATATAGAAAAAATCAGGGGTATTTCGGAGTTTTCCCCTTAAAGATATACCCTTCGGAACTTTCTTTTCTTCTGCTGAAACCACAGGAGCAGACGTACCCACTGTTGTTTCTACTCCTTCTACTCCCAAGGACTGCTTGCGAATTAATTCATCAGCCCTCCTAGCTGATTTCCGCTTGTTAGGAAGTCGTTGCATTCCATCAAGATCTTTATCTCCCTCTTGTTCTGAATCTTTATCTTCTCGATCCATTTGCAGATCCTTTTCCTCTTTGATGTCTCTTTCTCTCTTATCAGGTTCCATACTGATATGGTCATGTCGTTCCCGATCTATAGCTTTGTCTGACGTGACATCCCCTTCACCAGGAGCATTCAAACTCTTTTCCCTCTGTTCAAAATATGATGTATTAGGAAAGAAAAAAGATCTATCCTCAGAAAGCGAAGAAATGGTTAGCACACTCAAAAAGCCAAGACCGCGTGATAAAAGTAATACATATACCTTGATATGTCTAACTACTGAACTCTTTTCATCTCTGCGAGGCACAGAACTTCCTTTTGAGAGGTGAGAGCCAATACCACTAGAATCTGGAAGAAAACAAGTAAACTCCTCCAGAAGATCTGGATGATCCTTGAAGAGTGATGCAACCTGAAACGAGCACCAATTCATATAGCAATGTACATTCTGAATGAATACACTGCTCTGGATGCAATACAAGACTATCTCACCTCCTGATAGACTTCACTGATGGATTTGTTTCCTTTTCGATACATGTTTAGGATTTCTAGAAATGCTTTGTAGACTTGCTCTTCTTCTTCAAATCTCGTCTGCAGCAATATAAAAAGGATTCATAAGAATTGTATCACAAAATTCAAGCTAATGTAAATGGCTATCAAATTTGAAGAGTATTGTGCATGACTTTCATACCTTGATTTTATTAACATAATTGATAGCTTGGCCATATTCGACCGGTTGTCTTTTAGTAGCTTCTTCTTCAAGAGGGAGTGTAATTTCATATCCTTTAGGAAGGAAGGTATTAAATCCAAGTATGAGATCACGGTGACCTTTGAATAGGTCCTTTACTCTTGCTATCACTCCAGCAGTGTCGATTCTTCACAGTCAATACAAAACTTTAAAAAACCATTTAAAACATGAGATCTTAAACAAAACATTAACCGAAGGTTTAAAGGCTGACCTCAGTGCTTTGAAGTCTTTCATCACTTCCAAGAATTCATCATATTTTCCTTTCTTATCTTTAAAGATATCTTTGACAGCTTGAAGATAAGTCAAGGCATCAGCTGTGGTTAAACGTTGTGATTGTGATGTTGGACCAGACCTAAGAGCAAGACAGTAAAATCAGCAAGATTTATATGCAATAGGATACCTCCAAATTTTAAGATTCTAAGCTAAGAAAGATGCTCACATATCTCCACGTGAAGATGCAACGCGTTTGGGCTGTGATCCTGGTCCATTTTCCTCCCTACTCCTCTTCATGATTCCAAGCTTACATATATAAATCAATGTTTACTTCTTGTCAGTTCTTGTCAATCCTCAACCGATTTTGGTGCTCTTTTCTTTTACACAGTCTGGAAGAAGAGGAACAAACATCTGATTCTTGTGAGATTTTCTGTAATCTAGAAAACTGTTTACATGCCTATAGCCTAGGCATGCTTAGATATGAATCAGCATCAGATTCCTTGTTAAAATTATCTAAATCTAAGCTTTCGTACGAAACAGCTTCCATGTCCTATAATTCAGAATAATGAAGTGAAATTTTTATCCTAAAGGCCTAGTCTGTTAAAACGAATGAGAAAAACAAATGATGGGGATGCATTCACAGACTTTGGTACGGATTTCCTTTCCATCCTAGCCTGGTTTTGAAGTTGAAGAAACATCCTGTTCTGTTTCAATTCTATCTGAATCTAAACCTAGTATTGTTCATCAATAATTCTGGAAAATAAAAAGAAAATAAAAATTTACCTTTAAATGCCTATTCCGTTTAAACGAGTGAGAGACACAGATATTGTAGATGGAGACGGTGGTGACGTTGTAGATGCGGATGAATGATGAGGATGACGGCGATTGATTCTGGTTGAATTTTCTCTAAATCTAGGCCTTCTTTACGAAAAACTTTTGGTGTCTGCAATTCAGAAGAAATAAACTGGAATTTTACAAACACCCGTAAGCGAGACCAGATCACAAAAAGGTCTAAATTCGTTTATGGAGAGGCAGAGAAATTCTAAAGAAAATGAATGGAACGGATTTCCAAAAGGTAGTGATCATGAGCGAATTCGCGGGGGGGGGAAATTCCCGTGTTTGGTTCCCATTGAAGCATGGGAAGCTTTGATTAGGAGCAGAACGATGGGGGAAAAATTAAAAAAACAGGGAAGAGGATAATTACCTGAGACGAAGGAAGGTGATGATTTTTGTTTTTCCTTTTTCCAGGAGAGACTGAAAGAATGCTGAGAAGAAGGAGGGAAGGAAGGAAGGAAGCTTGCGGGTGCTGAGTGAGCTATGGCGATGGCGCTGAGGGCAGGAATCAGAGAGAGGGAGAAAGCGCAGTTTGTTGATGGCTCGAAGAAAGGGAGGAGGGAGAGAGAGAGAGAGAGAGAGAGAGAGAGAGAGAGAGAGAGAGAGAGAGAGAGAGAGATTAATTGAGAAATTTCAAAATTGGCCTCCTGTTTATGTCAATTTACTGTTCATAGTCTGCTCCTGGGTTTGAAAAAGGAAGCCAAAACGCAAAGCCCAAAACGCAGAACGCAGAACGCAAAACGCAAAACGCAAAAACGAAGCAAAATCTTTCCGTCCACCTCCCCCCCCCCCCCCCCCCCTTCATTTCCCTCCTTTGTCTTTGTCTTTAAGTGAGTGAGCCTCATCTTCCTGCTGCCTCCCTAACTCCTAACAAAATCCAACACGGCACCCACGCACAACGCATCTACCCTCTCGCAATTCCTGACTTGTATGTATGTGTATGTGTATGTGAACATGGACGTGGACATGGACATGGACATGGATATGTATAAGTACTTGTATTTGTATTTGTATGTGTTTGTGCATGCGTGTATCGTAGATGGATGATTCGCAAGACTCCCTTTATGAGAGTTGAGAACAACTTTCCTGCTTAGATTGTGCGTGATCTTTATATGTGCCTTCTAGTGAGCTAAGACAAACTTTGAGACAATGGCGTGTGTATGTGTATGTGTATGTGCGTGTGTGTGTGTGTGTGTGTGTGTGTGTGTGTGTGTGTGTGTGTGTGTAACATAGATGGAGAACTCATGAAATGGTAGAAGTACCATTACAAGACTTGGGAACAATTTGTCTAGTTAGGTTGCACATAATCTTTCTATGTGCCTTCTAGTGAGGTAACACAAACATGAGACAAATATAGAGTTCCAAATGGATGGCCAAAGAGAACTCTTCCACAAGGTTTGGGAACAATATTTCTAGGCAAGGCACGTGATCATTTAGTGCGCTTTTTAGCCAATTTAGAAGGACAAGGAAACAAAGTTGAAGAATCAACATTTGGCATTTAGTTGTGTGTGTGTGTGGTGTAGATGGATGGCTAACTAGAGAGCCTTTCTACAAGACTCAGGAGAAGGCTTTCTAGAATGGATGTGTGATATTTTATGCGCATTTTGTCGAGCTTTTTTATTATCCTTTACAACATGCTAATAATAGCCTTGTTATAGTGTTTAATTTGGGTTCCTATTTGGACTGGCAATGCTACTAATGGCAAGGTAAAAGTGTGTATGATCACTTGATACAAACCAATCCCTCCAAAATAACCCATTTAGGCAAACATGCTCACCTAAAATCTAGGTACAACAAAAATACTAACCTAGGCATGATCACTAATCAACTGTCTTGGTATGAGATTGGGATTTAGGGAACCTTGTGTGAGAATTGCAAACTATATAGCTAATGATGCAATATAAACAATATGGCATTATGCAATGCTTATAGCTTGTAGCTTGTAGTTTGAAAATGTAGTGATGACAAGTCCCTAAAAACCTTATTTTTATTAAGAGATATGTTGTTAAAAAGTAGACAAATAACTCCCCTATTTTAAGGAAAACAATGAAAAATACAATACCAACTCCACACTTTTATCCTTAGATTCAACCTTTATCCAAAGTTGGGATTCATATAATAATTTATAGACTCCTTCCAGCTTACCCTTGGACACACATTCAACCATAGCATCAATGAGTGGGGATCAAATATTTTCAAGGAGCACTTAGCCTTAGTTTACTGAGTGTATGACCTATTAGACCATCAATCAATAACCAGTCATGATTAGATGGTGAAATAAGTTATTACGGTCACTAACTCCCACTAAAACTTAGGAAATTAATGGCTATTAAATTATATGCTTTAGAGGAAATTTCCCTAGAATCTTGAATCCATGGCACCATTATCCATGAACAACCCCCACATGTTCAAGAATTGATTCACCGCTAGATAAATCTTGATGTAGTAACCATGTTCTTATAGTTCATGAAAAGCTTGAACGCATGTTCATGTGGTCACCTTTTAGTAATAGGATTCTACTTTGTTCATCGAAGCCAATTAAGTGTACAATTCTCTGTGCCTTTAGAGCACATTGTAAGTAGGGGATTTGCGGAAAAAAACCAACTCCACATGTTCAATGTTTGATTCACCGTTAGATGCATCTTGATGTAGTAACTATGTCCTTGTGGTTCATGAAAAGGTTGAAATAATGTTCGTATGGGCCCCTTTTAGTAACAGAGTTCTACTTCAATCACTTAAGCCACTTAAGTGTACAATTCTCTACGCCTTTAGAGTACAATGCAAGTAGGGAATTTGCAGGAAAAAACCAACCAATAATACGAGTTAGTTACATTTGAAAAGGGAATTACATCAAACCCCATATCTAAAACATACAAAACTTTGGAGATATAAGATGTGTGAATGTTTAGTCATATGTGATTAGAGAAGGTTATATGAGTGTCCAAGAATAATCGATTATACTAGATATTGTGAATGTTTGTGGCTAAAAATGAACTAAAATGAATGCCCTATGAAGTCATTCATTCAGATACATATATCTCTAGTTGGATTGTGTGACATGCTCACATTTTAAGACATTGAATCACATGTGTATACTCATTTTGCATTGGTTTGTGCTTGGATGGTAGTATTAGTGAATCAAGTCTCTATGAAAGAAGAAAGAAAGATGTATTAACATCTTCAAGACAAAATTTGGTCCACGAGACAATTGGTTACAACAAAATGGGACGTGTATCCAATCATCGAAAATAAAAATAAAATAAACATAGATAAAAGAGTCATGGTATTGTATAAAAGATGTTATGGTGTAACATATTCTATAAAGGAAATGACTATGTGCTAAGCCTAGTTTCATTTCCATCCAAGTCTCTCAAAAAGGAGCGGGACATCAAAGGGTTTCGATGTGGTTGTGGCTCATGGTCCCGTTGTAAAAGATATCCTAACCATAGCTTCTAGGCGGTGTAACTCACGTTCCCTTATCTTCTTAATTGATTTTGCACAACGAGTGACTTTGAGGCCTAGTAATCGAGGACGTTTGGTTGTTCTTTGGTTTTTTGCTTTAGCGAGGGAGGGAGAGGCCGAGTGGTGCAACCATGCTCATTGTCCCCTCCTGTCCCTCAATTTTTTCATTGGTTACATGTTGGTGAATATTAGTTATGGTTAACATGTTGTAGACTATTCTCTCAATGTTGTTTTAGCTCTAAGATATATCTACCTACTGTCTTTAATCTAATAGTTTGGAGAGGGTGGGAGATGGTCCTAGTATGTATTGGCATTGTGATTGTGCTCCAATTGAGCTAGTGGACCTTCAAAACATCGACAAGCTTCAAAATTGATCACATTATGAGAACAACTTTTTGAGTATAGTAAGAATTCACCGTGCCACATTTTTTTCGGTCCAATCAACATTCGATCAGAGCCACGAGAAAAGGGCACGTTGCAACTACCGAAACATATAATACAATGACATAGGTGAGAGATGATCTAGGAACATGACACTAATGTGCGAAAACACACCAATATTACTAGAACAAAACGGAGCACAACACGGGTAGGAGACGTTTCAATGAACAAGACACATTGGCTTATGGCCACATCGAGATGCGGAGTTGCGACAATGATGTGATTCGATGTCCGATGTTATTTTCGGGTGCACGTGAGCGTGGATGGGCGAGGCGAGCAAGGAGTGTGAGAGCAAGTGCAAGGGCCTGCCGCTACTTTGCTACTCAAACACACAACAAAGAGAGGCAAGGAGAAACATATAACAAGAACAAAGAGATTCTAATAAAACAAACAAAAACACACACTCTCTCTCTCTCTCTCTTTTCTCGTAATTACCTTACCCTAGTGGTAAGTTGTTAACACTACAAGCATTGTGTCATGGGTTCGAAACCTAATTTTCTCACCTCACTATTATATACTTCATATACTCTAATATAATTCTCTAGATGCCAATGTGGAATGTAGGGGGTTGAACCCATGACCACCTGGTCTCCATTGGGCAACCTTACCAACTATATACTCTCATATAATTCTCTAGATGCCACCTGTGGAATGTAGGGGGTTGAACCCATGAGATACCACCTGGTCTCCATTGGGCAACCTTACAAACTATATACTCTCGTATAATTTTCTAGATGCCACATGGGGAATGTAGGGGGTTGAACCCATGACCACCTGGTCTCCATTGGGCAACCTTACCAACTATATACTCTCATATAATTCTCTAGATGCCACTGTGGAATGTAGGGGGTTGAACCCATGACCACCTAGTCTCCATTGGCAACCTTACCAACTGAGCTACATCCATCTGGGCTCACACACACACACACACACTCTCTCTCTCTTACACACACACACACACTCTCTCTCTCTCTATCACACACACACACACACTCTCTCTCTCTCTTACACACACACACACACACACTCTCTCTCTCTATCACACACACACACACACAATGTTGGAACAGAGCATGTCCGTGGCCTAGAGCTCTCTTTCTCTCTCTCTCTCTCTCTCTCTCTCTCTCTCATAGCCTCGTGAGAAAAAAACAGAGGCAGAGACGGAGCTATAGACAGAGACGCAGACCCTTTTCGAGAAACAGAGAGCATCGAGACAGACAGTCACAGAGACGACAAACAGAATAAGTTGAGATTGACAGAAACAGAGGCAAAAAACAGGGGCCACACAAACCAGAGAATCCCTTCTGATCGTGTGCTGCAAAACCTACAGAGCCATATACATTACGACCGCTCTCTCCTAACTCCATCCACTCGGGTGTCCTACCCACGATGGGCCAAGTCCATGGGAGTGACAGAGATGATCATGAAGAACTCGAAGATGAAGACGAGGAAGAACTCGAAGAGGAAGAGGAAGCACGAAGAAGTCGAAGAAGAAGAAGAGATGGAAGCATGAAGAGAAGAGGAGGAAGGTTTGGATTGAAAAGCTCATCGAAGTCGATAGTGGTCATAGACAATGGGGCAGGATGGTGCAAAGCAGGGTTTGCAGGGAGAGATGATCCAGAAGCAGTAGTGCCCAATTGCGTGGCTCGACCTCAGAGTGGTCGCAGATGGCTTGTCGCTGACCAGATCACACGTTGCGAGGAGTTGCAACGGCTTGGCATCCGACGCCCTATGGATCGAGGCTATCTCATCAATCCCGACCTCCAGAAAGAGATATGGGACCGAACCCTCAAAACTTTGCTCAATGTTCAACCCACAGAATCATCTCTCCTGCTTGTTGAACCCTTGTTCACCCTACCCTCCATACAAAAGATCACCGACGAGCTTGTGTTTGAAGACCTAGGGTTCCGATCGCTCTTTGTTGCCGATGCGCCTTCACTCACACATCTCTACATGCAAACCCGATTCCCAGAAAGTATGCTCGCCAGGTCAGGGTGTAGCCTTGTTGTAGATTGTGGCTTCTCTTTCACTCATGCTGCGCCTGTTTTCAATGGCTTCACCTGTAATGCGGGTGTGAAGAGGATTGATCTCGGTGGGAAAGCACTCACTAACTACTTGAAAGAGCTTGTTTCTTATAGAACCATTAACATGCTAGATGAGACCTGGATCATGGAGGATGTCAAAGAGAAGCTCTGCTACACATCTCTGGATGTCGCTTCGGACATGGAAATTGCAAGGTAAGGACTTCCTTTTCCTAGAAATCGTTTTTCGATGTGGGCAAATTATACAAACTTTGGAAAATCTCACTAGTGCATTTGATCCTGAAAAATATATATACAGTACTTATACTCTCTGAAATGTCACTAACTGCTAGGTCTCGCTCTAATCATGATCTTTTTAAATTCTCTTCTTTTACCTTGAATCATCTAGACATAATAAGTTTTTTATATATAGGGATTTGCAACCTTGAATGAGCAATTCTTTCGCACAACTTTCAAGTTCTTATCAGGCTCTTTGCATTCAATCTGAACTTCTAAATTCTGGATATGGGCCCTCAAAAAATTTCAAATTCACTTATCTATATAGAATTAATGTTTTTAGATGTAATGTCAATATACTACTCAGTTTGGAGTTGAGTTAAAATTTCCTAGATGCCGTTTCTTTCTTCTGATAGAAATGATTGTTTCTAGCCTCTTTCCCCCAGCAAAAACAGCTCTTTCCTTGAATCAAGAAATGGATTCACAAAGTGATGAGTTTTTCTATTTTTCCGCGCCATTTTTCTCTAGTTTTGGCCTACCTAGTTTATCTACCCTAAATTGGAAATGTTTTGAAGCATTCAAATGTTAAGTGTGTTATATATTTTCTTTCAGTTAAACCGAGACATTCATTTATATTATTTTTCAAAGATATCTAAAAATCTTAAAGAAATAAATCTCCAGCTATAAAGAAATCGTTGTTGTGAGGACCAGAAGAATAGAAAAGTGCTAATTGGCTTTTTTGTTCAGGAAACCTGGGAAGGAGAATTATATTCGTTGCGATTATGTGCTTCCAGATGGGATTCATCATAAGAGAGGTGTGGTAAAGGACCTTGATACTGTCCGAGCAGCATACAGACATGTAACAGAAAACAATGGAGTGGCACCACCAAATCAAATAATAGAGGAAACAGTACCTGTAGCTATGGAAAAAACACCATCTATTGCCAAGGATATCATTCAGGTAAGCCAGAACTTGGATGAATGGTGGCAATACAGTACGATCCAATCAAATCCAATACAATAATTTCTTTTAGTCACAGTTATCCAGACACCATAATCTTTGATGGTTCTTTCTTAAATAATAGTGCTGTAAACTTTTCGTTTTTTCAGGAGTTGACGGTGACAAATGAAAGGTTCTTGGTACCTGAGATGTTATTCCATCCACCAGATCTTGGTAAAACGAAGCTTTTTCTACTGATTTTTCATTGGGACATTCTTGATGTGTAATTTTAATGGTTATTAAATACTAGTTTAATATGAAAACAAAAATCCAGGCATAAATCAAGCTGGGCTTGCAGAATGCATAACCAGAGCAGTTTCATCATGTCATCCTGATCTACACCCATTCCTTTATTCCAGGTGAGATTTCTTTATTGCAACAATGAATGTAGCTTTAGATAACCTGTTTTCTTTGTGAAATGACCTTTGAACTCTTGGTTTTTGTTTTTTGTGCAGCCTTGTATTGACAGGAGGAACTACAAAATTTCCGGGATTCAAAGAAAGATTGTAGGACCATATATTCCAAATACATATATATAGTTCAACTTTATTATGCATGTACCATGAATACTGCCAAACTTTTTCTGGCCGATGTTTGGAATGATAATAATATGAAAGTAAAAAGAACTTATAAATGGTGAATTGATTTCAGGACCATGACCTTAATAATGTAAAGTATGGAAAAAAAATCATCAAAGGGTGATAAAATTGACGGCTTACTTAGAGGCCAATTGGTTCATAGAGGCTTAATTGCATCCCATAAGATTATACCTTTCTATAGAGGTGTGTACATGAGGACAGCTTGTGCAAACCACAGCTACAGGAAAAGTGGAAGTTAATCCAAGATGGTAACTTGCCCTTCGTAATATAACAATAAACTCTTGTGAATGGTCTTTAGACCGCACATAGAAAATCATGGTGCTAATTGGCCTATCTCTAACCTTCTTTTTGACTCTTACTAATGGTTGTATGAATTAATGATGTTGATAACTTTATGCACAATTTGAGATTGTATTTTGTTGATTTACAGGGAGATGGAACTTCGACCTCTTGTCCCAACAGAATACAAGTTAAATGTGCTTGCTGTTGATGAGTAAACTCTAGTCCATCTTTTAGATACATGTATTTTAGGAAGTCGTTGAGAAATGCTGAAAGTTTATTTTTAATTATAAGAAGATATTGTGGTTTCTCAATGTGTTCTCACGAATGTAAGGTTTAATTATGTTTCCTTGTTAGTCCTATCTTGGCACCTTGGAGAGGGGGTTCCATGCTTGCAGCAAGGCCAGATTTTGAGAGCTGCTCTGTCACCAAAGCGGAATATGAAGAGTTGGGTTCATATAGGTGTCGACGAAGGTTTATGCGTTGCTGACGTGACGTTTACAATTTTTCTAATGATAAAAGATGTTCGAGTTCAAGATGAGAGTGGGACGATTGTGTTTTTAAAAGATACAGAGTTTCTCATGAGAAACATCAAGAAGATGATAGAGAATGGGGTTAACGTATTTTACAAAAGACGAGAGAAAGACTCTTGAAGAGATGACCATTACCGGAAATGTGGAACCACAAGCTTCAATTATAAGCCCAAGGAAATCCGCATAAAGGCCTTTTGAGTGCAGAGGCAAGATGAAGAACTTGATTAATGCCTCCTCTATCATTCTGATTTGGAAATGATATTTTTCCTGATGATTTGGCAACTTGTGCCCGAAAATCCGTATACTGTTCTCGAGTTTCAAGCTCACTTTATCCAATCAAAAATTAGGCAGGAATGACCATTATCACCAAATTCTTACTCTTACACACTTTATGTACACTGAAATCATTTTATCTCATTAGATTTTGCAATGTAAAGAAAACAACAGTTGATGAATGTTCACTTTGAAAATGGATGTGATGTTGAGCTCACTCTTGTTTGCAGTTGCTTCCCTCTGTGTTTCGAAAGGCTTATTTATGGATGAATAATTGTATATGTAATAGGCCCTGTAATCAAACAAAATGGTAAGGGTTATTCTATATTCGTATGGTGGTGGTTTTGTCTTTGCATCTTTCCCATTCTATATTCTTTATGGATGAATAATTGTATACGTAATAGGCCCTGTAATCAAACAAAATGGTAAGGGTTATTCTATATTCGTATGGTGGGGGTTTTGTGCTTTGCATCTTTCCCATTCTATATATTCTTATGGTGGTGGTGAACAAGAAATAGTTATTTAAAAAAAAGGTAGTAACTTTGTAATGGATTTAGCGGACTTTTTTTAAACAGATAAGTCTTTTGTACTGAATTTGAATCATGCTTTGGATTTGGATTATGCGATTAGAAGCTTCATTAGTCTATGATAGAAGAAACTTTGAAGATATTGGAATTGGATCTGATTTCAATAGCTGGTGTTAAAAGATTGGTTGACTTTTCTAATGTCTCTTTTCAATTGAATTAACTTGACTTCGAACTCTTGATTCTCCCAACTTATGCGAAGCAAGTATCTAGATAGGTTGGTGCTTCCCTATGAAAACAACCTAGTGAGAATGGTTTTTTATCTAGTATAGGCTGCCCCACGCCACCCCCTTCCTGTGTATCAGTAAAAATGGCATATGGCTCATATTACTTGTGTACCTTCAGGCACCTTGTATACATAGGGTGCTGCTAAGTACACTAGGTATCTTTTACTTCATTAGGTTATGAAAATAGATTGTTCTAAGTATACTACTGAAATCGATAGAAGAAATACCATACCATTATATTCAGCAGTGTATTTGCATTAGAAGCAGAGTCTAGTCATGATGGGTTGTAATGAGACAACGTCATTCCCACTGTAATGATACCACGTGTTCCACCATCTTTGCCAAAATATGTTTTTGTATAAGATGTTCTTTTGGATTAACCGAAATCTATAACAATAAATCTACATAGCAACATGCATGAAAAAACAATGTCCTTCAAACAGCATGGACGCTCAAATTTTACAAATTTGATCCACAAGACTATCAAAAAATGGTTATACCATTGATCATGTAGTTTGCACTTATATTTAGAAGAGACTATAGGTAATAATATAACAGCTAAAGAATGATGATTCTATGCACCTTGATATTTATTTCGAATGGCTCTTCTACCTTAACCATTGAAAACGTAATTGATCAGCTATTCACAAATATACATTCAAATATAGTTGGAAATAATAGAAAAAGTGAAAATAATTTAATCATCTGGTTTAATTATAAATTGGTAAGTGTTATACTGATCTAGACCTCACTCCTTGTATTAAGAGACTTAATCTCAAGTTAAGAGAAGTTACATGCTAGCAACCCAATTTCACCTCACAAGCACTCATAAGGTTACTGAACGCGGACCAACATTTCGGAGTTTTTACCCGATATTTTCCAAAACACTTCAAAAGCTATCTCTCTCACTTTCGAGCTTCTTTCCTGTTTTGCATGGTTTGATGCATCATGAAGTTTGTGAGACAATGGACCTCTTCATTGGCATGTAGTGATTGTGATAATATTCTCCACAATCTTCCTTTATATAACGATGGCTTCAAGTGCAAAATTCATGGAGCCGTTTCCGATTTAAAAGGAAGCTCCACTGATGTGGCATTTGCATAAAATTCCTCCAGGTTATAGAAGGCTCTCTCTTTCGGTAGGAATACATGCACTACCACATCCCCTGAAAAACAAACAAAACAATATTAGGAATATTTTAGATATATGAAGGCTGGGTGGGGGATATACATTGTGGTTGATGGACAACAACATATATCCATAATGCATACACAACTCATACTACTACATAAATATATATACAACACACATATACATACATGTTTATGTGTGTACATACATATTGACATACACATTCACATATGCATGTATATAGATACAGTCATATACGAGCAACACTCACATACCATAGTCAAGCAGTGTCCAAGCATTGGGTTTTGTGTCACCTCGAGGAATAACCTTGAACCTTTCTTCTCCAATATCTCGCATCCTCTTGCTGCTCATTATTAAAGCAGGCAATCAATAGAAAAACATTTTCAGAATAACTCCCTAAAGCTATTACCCTCCATTGAATGGTAACTGTAAGGTTTTTAATTTCTTCCTTCTAATTCAAACTTTTTAACTATCAACAGGTAAGAAAAACAGGAAAGTGGAAGTAGATACTAAACAAATTATTTTTCCATGATATAAAATCTGGAATGCATAGGAAAGACATTCATTGCATACTTTATTGCTGCCAATTGAGGACGGGAGAAAGCAGTTGCAATGACAAAAAATCGTGTCCAATAGATCAGGGGTTTGACATGAAGGACTAATATGTCAGCCCCCTTTCCATCATTTGCTGCCTCTGCAAGGGCAACTGCAACTGGAGAAAGGAACAACAAAACTTTGTAAAGATGACAAGTACGTCATGATTTTATCACCTAATGATAATATACAATAGAGGGCGAGATACCAAGATATATACCCTGTTATTATTATTATATATTGAACAGAGCACCCTTAAGTTTTTTGATATTTACCAGAGTAACCCTAAGACTCAAAAATCACCAGTTTTTTGGATTTGTGTTGCGTTTTGCATTTAATGGGTGTATTCTAGTAATATTTGAAAAAAGGGATATTCTGGTACATACTCCCATGTTTTCCCCCAACATTAACACATCACAATTTAAGACTCAAGGACAAGATATCATGATTTATGGCCTTTTACTAGCAAATGAACAATAGACTTTTGACATAGAAAATGAAAACACAGTCATTGGACAGTATAAGCAAACAGAAATGACATATCTATATCTATACTGGTTTGTTTGTGTATTCCTTACGTGCCAAACTATTGGCATCATCATCGGCATCAGCAGAGGTTGGCTTTGGGTTGGGATCAGCAACCACTACTTCCCCGTGCTCCTCGAATAGAGCATCCAGTTCATCATCATCAAGCTCCTCATCATTGATCACATCCTAATATACAAATTGCCCCCGATTTGATATAAGGGAATGGTAAAAGAACTGAACTTTTTCATATATATGAATTTTTGAAAACTGCGGTCTTTAATTCTGGTTTAGGGATTCTTCATGTCTAAAAACAAAACATAAATCATACATACACACATACATAGATACATATACATACATATACACGTATGTACATACCTAAACCTACATACGCTATATCCACAGACATACTCACACACCTGTACATAGAAAAGGTGCAGTGCACACACACACACACTCACTCACTCACACATGAAAGAAGAGGTCAAATTAACAACCTTTTCTCCAAATTTAACATTGTGCGAATACTGTGAGAATATGTCTTTTGACCATGTCCTTCAAATTTCAAAAAGAGGTCGAGAAATTGTTATTTGTGCTGTGTACCTCTTCAGTTGGGGGAGGAGAAGCGTGTGCGCGTGGCTCCTTGCCTTTCTGACAGAGACGGGGTGGAAAGAGCAGAGACCTAGAGCTTTGCTTTTGGATATGGAGATTCGTGTGGTGCAGGGGAGAAGTCCTTCTGATAGCACCCACATGGTGGTGGTGATGAAGACGAAGATGGAGATGAAGATGGTGATGGCGATGGTGGTAGGAGCAGAGCTCCAGGAAAGGGCTGTGTAAGAGGAGCATCCTTTCCTTCTTCAGATGAGAATCGATAGCTTCCATTCTCCATTTTATCATATCAATTTATCTCATCCATAACTTTTACCCACATGTGGCTCAGTAAAAAAATAAAAAACAGGAGCTGCTTTAATCTGTCTTTATTTGCTTACCCATTCCTAATTCTCATCTCCTTTGGGTTATGCCTAATTCGGTTACCAGATATTTCATCCAATTGCGCTTTGATTGTATCTGCCCATAGATTGCTCCTTGATTTTGATGATTGCCAAGCTCATCGGATTTTCTCTCAACAAGCACCCATGTAAAGAGGCTTCATTTTACTTGATGTTTTTAGTTTGATACAATGCAGCTTAAGTTTGATGGTTCTATTGTCGTTCAAAGTACCATAAGGTCACAAATTTCAGTTTTTGCACGCATGTGTTTGTATATCAATGGTGAAAGTGAGGACAATGGCAAGCATGGATGAATCGTGATGCATATGACAAAGATTATGATAAAGTGAGAAGAACCGATTCCCAAATACAAACATGTTCTTCACAGCCTCATGAAGCAAATTTTACTCATTGGATTCACTTGTATTTATTCATAATTACTGTGAAGAGAAAACACAAACCATGTTCCCCGAGTTCTTAGATGGAGTGGTGTTAGCCATCAAGGAATACCTTCTTCTCTGTGCATCTCATGAGATAAGTATTCCATCACTACACTATTGAGTCTATATGTTTCATTCCAAAGCTGATGGTGTTAGATACATTGAAAAGTAGATTAGATTCACGTAACCACATACCTATATGACATACCCAATGATATATAGGTACCAATTGCAAATGAAACATAAAAAGAGTAACCACAGACAACTTTGTTACCTTCATATCCAGCTTGTAAAATCTAGCATCATGACTAACACAAACCACATGATAAACAAAATTCATGGATATTTAAGCTTCTCATTTGGCAACTGAAATTCTAGAGTAGTCAAAGCAATGGTTCACCAAACTCCGCATATTCAACTTCAGTAATCGGCAGTTAGGTCCTTTAAGGACAGTTATTATAATGAGAGAATTTACATTGTGGTTCCACTGAGTGTATAATTATGGTGTTTTCCCTAGGGGAGGTCACATGATAGACAAACACAAATATCCAACTCCAATTAAAAAAACAGGTGTCAATTCAAAATATGCTTATAAATATTTCAGAACAATGACAATTCAACTAAACTTACGAAAAAGATAACAATAGTGATGATCTTAAAAAAAAGATCAGGGACAATGAAGGCATTACTTCATTTTTGTATGATCTTAAATCAATTATCTTAATTGCTAAACAAATGTTTTTTACAATGATTGGTGTCAAATCAGCAATACACAATCCATCACATGATCAATAAAAAGACAACCATTTTATGTTTAGCACATGACGTATGTCATTCAACTATAACCATAGGTGATGCAATTGATCGGTGTTCCAATTGCAGTAAATAAACCCTCTACATTGCTTCGCTGACATCTGCAGAAAAACTCATGTGGGATACAAATCACAATATAAAAAGATATAAGATTCAAATTCTTATAGGTGTCCAATTAGCTGAAAAAGAAAACCCTCATTAAGAAGCTCAAAGACTGCCGAAAAAAGAAGCAAAAAAGCCTCCAAAAAATAGAGTTTCCTGACTGCTTATTGATTAACCCTAGGAGAAATGAGAAAAAAATCCTCGATTGCCAAGTCTTTCTGTTAAAATGATTCTCTCTCAGGCAATGGATGGCCAATTATGATTGGCCGTAGTTCATAACTTTGAAAGAAAACAAAAAAGGTATTATATTCTCGATATTGAGAATAGAGAACAGGTTACTTAGAGAAGTTTTTCTGCGATTTGAACTGCATTCAGTGCTGCTCCTTTCCGGATTTGGTCTCCACAAACAAATATATCCAACCTGAATTTATATATATGCATAATACATATATTTAATCTTCAAAAGGATGCAATAAACTTGGTATGAAACTGAATAAAGATTGACCAGAATTAGCATCATTACCCATAATTAGAATCCAGAGAGATATCTCGTCTGACTCTGCCAACAGCAACAGCATCTTTCTTGGATACCTTCAAAATACAGATTGCACAGAGACCAATATTAACATCCTTAAAGCTTAAAATATTGAAACATGGTGTCGTTGTGGTAATGCTTATCCTTGGCACTATCAACGCCATGAGTTCAAATATTAAGCAATGGGTTCAATGATAGATTGATTCTAAAAATAAATAAGGATCCTGATATTTTTTTTCGTTTCAGATCATGCATGTGCTAATGATAGGGCTTTACGAATCAGTTCCCATGATCAAAGATTTGAAATACAATAAAGATGAAATGCTAAAATTTGTATGAAGAGGAAAAACAACGCAGAAGTTAAGAAAACATATATGCTAATACCTCAAGGGGTGTGGGAAAATTGTTGGCCGCTCTATCATCAATTACCACAACACCCTCTGCTTTTCTTAGAAGTTCTCTGGCCGTATCCTGAATTATAATGATAAAGATCAACAGAAGAATCGTTACTAAGCCATTCAAATCTCTTTCTCTAACGATCTCGGAATTGCAAATTCTTGCCTTTCACCAAATGCATATTTGTGCTGAAGGATTTACCTCATCCAATGGGTTTTCAAAATGAAGATTGATGCTTTCTGCATGTGCACGCATGACTGGTACACGGATACAAGTTGCTGTGACTTTCACATCTGGATAATTCTGGGCACACAAACCCAAATTTAAAAATCAATTGAGAGAAAGGAAGGATAATAATATCTTTGGAGGATCATTAGTTATTTGCCATGCCTATTAGCACAAGGTACTGGATTCAAATCCTTATAATACTTTCACACATATTTGTTACACCACATATCACTACTCTCTCAAACAATTTCGATCTATAGAATTTTGGAATATTCTGCTGCTTTACGTATTATCAGCAATTGTAAAGAACATCAACCCTACGTATTATCTTTTCAATATTTATATATGTGTGCAAACTGCTGTCGTTATTACAATGAAAAGGAATAACATACCCAAATTTTTCTAGTTTCTTTGACAAGTTTCATTTCTTCTTCATTATAGCCATTCTCCTGTACTGCAGAGTTATGGCTAAATAAGTTGAAGGCATACTGCATCCATCAAAGAAGATGAACAAGAAAACATTTAACAAAGCGAAAGGCCTTGAAACTTTGAAAGGAAATATTGTGAGCACATCATGGTACCTGCCGACTAAAGATATTACATGTGGGGGGCTTTCCATCCAAAACCTGAGGAAAATGACAGCAAAATATGAATGACATCAATTCAGAGAAGCTGATATTTCATGAAATTGAAGGCATGTATGCACCCATTAAAGGAGGGACAAAACACCAATATAATCTTAACTGTTTGGGTGTTTACCCATAAGTTTCAGAAAATGACTGACGCACTCCTCTCTCATAGTTCAATTATTTGTACTACATAGGAGTTTCCTGATCATTTTTTAAAATTTAGGGGTATTTTAGCATTTTTGTCTAAGAACGTTGAATAAGAAAACAACCTTCCGAACTAAAAATATGCACATTAACAGTTGAGTGTAAATCAACCTCGCGTGTTTGTTGTTCTAGCTCAGCCATGGCTGCTGCCCCTGCTCCACTAGCCGCCTGATATGTACTTACAACCATTCTCTTCACCTACAAAAAGAGAAATAGAGTTTCTACATCCAATCAACGTGTAATGATGATGATGATGCAATAATATCCCTTACTTTTGCATGGCGATGCAAAGGAGTGGCAGCCACTAAACATATAATTGTTGAGCAATTTGGATTAGCAATGAGTCCTCCTTTCTTGTTACTAAGCTTGATATGGGACATTGCATCTAGATTCACCTAACATTGGGAATTGAGGATATACTCAGAATCAGCAACAAATGGTGAGGGAAAAAAATAGTAGCAAATACTCTTTTAAAAGTGAGGCAAAGGAAGAACTTGCAGTAACAAACATTACCTCAGGAATCACAAGAGGAACCCCTTCATCCATACGAAATGCAGAGCTGTTATCCACGACAACACAGCCCTGTTCTACAGCAATGGGACCAAATTGTTTGCTGAAAATATGGAAATTGTAAGGACAATCACTGTCTTATAGCACATAGATTCATAAAAACAGAGGCACCTAATATTACTGTTTCACTTTGCTGTAACTAAGATCAAGAAATGAAAAAACGACTTTACCTGAGTAAAAATATGGAAATTGTAAGGATAATCACTGTCTTATAGCACATGGATTCATAAAAATAGAGGCACCTAATATTACTGTTTCACTTTACTGTAACTAAGATAAAAAAATGAAAAACTGACCTTACCTGAGTAAAAATATGGAAATTGTAAGGATAATCGCTGTCTTATAGCACATGGATTCATAAATATATAGGCATCTAATAGTATTGTTTCACTTTACTGTAACTAAGATCGAGAAATGAAAAACTGACCTTACTTGAGTAACTTACATAAAAAAAACAAATTTCACTTAGCACAACGAAGGGTACTCAAAAAGCTGCAATTTTGTTTTCGATTCCAGGACTAAAACCAAGGAACCTAAACAACACGAAAGATGCACATAACCAATTTGCTTCTTGGAATTGCAAATATTGATGTGAGATTAAGGCATATGGCAATGATACATTGAAAAGGGACCTCTTTTTTGTTGATTTTGGTGTTACCTACTATTTTGCTATTTCTTTAAGGTAATGGTGCAAAAGATTGGGTTATGCTTATGTGTCTTGCATACTGTAGCTAACATAAAATAGAAACATCATTACATATAGAGCAACTCCCTTAAATAGCAGCAATCAGATTTCTAATCTGATAGCTCTGTAGGCTCAAGTCACAATTGTTTAAGGCGCTGGCAAAATACGCCCAAACATTCAGTCATGATTTGTTATTGTGTTTCTTGAATCAACATTTTAAACCAAGTTCATAAAAAATAAATGTCCAATTTGATGAAACGTAGTCTATGAATAGTTTTAAAAGTATGTTTGCCATCGTCACATATTTAAAGTATAAATGAGCGATAAGCGTAATCCCCTATTTGATTGAGCCAACAGCACTAAATAATGGATTCTATCATTTTTTAAGGAGATTTGAAGGGCTAATAACTTAATGAACTACGAATGAAATCATTGCAAATATAATGTGTAAAAAGAGTGATAGTGCGATCCCATACCTGATGGACCCTCCAGCACTAAACAATGCAATGTCAACCCTTTCAAAGCTATCAGCGGTGAGTTCTTCTACTTCGAGCTCTCGGCCCTTGTAAAGAACAGTTCAATAAAAAACATTTAAACAAAAGGATTCAGCTTTTGTATTCATATTATGAACAAAAGGCATACCAGACACCTTACATTCAGCTCAATGTCTTTTCTACCAATATCATTCAGAGGGGAGTGTCTCCCCTCCAAATGTTAGGTGTGGAGCCAAATTTTTGGAACTATCTATAAACACTGAGGAAATTCTTCTTCACTTGGGACAACGTTTATACATGTAATCTGCAGGCATAATGCACTTTTCTTGAATAGTATCAATTTCTTTATGAATATAATTCTCCCAGAAATGATGCACTTTTGTCTAGATACTACCACTCTCTTTATGGATATACTGTACTTCGCATTGAGAGTAAACATCTCTTTATGACTATAATTCACAGATACAATACATCACTTCATGTCTAAAATATCTACAACTATAAGCCACTTTTATATTGAGAATATCTGTTAATATGCATCAGAATTCCTACTAAAAGCACACAATTTTTTTGTCCCCACGCACGCGCGCACACACACACACAAAACGAAATCACCTCCACAAAATGATACCTCAAAAGTGATGCGTTTCCCGGCCGACCGTTTACTAGCGAGGAGTTTAATGCATCGATATGGGAAATCTCTCTCCGACAACACACTGAGGAACTCTTGGCCAACAGCTCCCGTCACGCCCACCACTGCTATACAGGGTCCTTGCTCGCTCAGACCCATCCTGATCACCCCTCTCCTCCCTTGTAGGTTAGGGATTCTGGGGTTTACAAATGACAGGGATCGTGGAGCATGACTCTTATTCCAAGATGGAAATGCGGCCGGAAAAGAAGAGGACGAAGAAGAAGAAGACGAAGAAATCTGCGTCAACAAACTTGAAGCTGCCATGGCGGCTGTGGCTATGGATGCTTCTGTTTCTCGCTCTCTGTTTCTCTGGCAAGGGCAGGGGCAGGCACAGAGTGTTTGCGGTTTCTGGAAATTACCAACGATACCCTTCTTATTTTATAGAGTATCGTGGAACCTCCAATAAGGTTTTTTTATTTCCAAAACTACCCCTACAAACAATACACATATACATACACATACACATACACAGGCTTTGGCCCTATCGCAATGAACCTAATCAAGCATGTCGATCGATGACGGTAAAGACTAGTCCCCTAACCCTTCATGAAGGAAGACCTACCTCGTGAATGAAAATATGCCCCAAATGGATATAGATAAATACATGCAAAGAGTCTATGTTAGCTTATTCTCTTAAGAGACATAAGTATTCGATATTCTTCTTCTCCATTGTGACGATCTCACACCGGCCTCCTCCCTTTTGGTTATGTCAACCCCTTTTTGTTTTCGCTTCTTACTCCCTTTCACACATGCTTGATGCATTGCCCCATGCTTGCATTATTCTATGTTGTTTTTTGTTTTGTGTAGGAGGCGTTGATTCACAACCTCTGCTATTGACGACTTCTCAACATGGATTAACAATAAATTGGCGACTCTAGTGACAAATTATTGGAATAACTCATTCACAGCACTCTCATGATTTAATAATTGTTGGCACTCTTGAGAAGACCTATAAAAAGCAACCCACCAACGAGTAGTCAACATTGAGTTCTCAACATCAAAACCCCTACATTCTTTCTTCCTAGTTGAAGGGTGAGGGGCCCTCTCAAACAAGATTGTTAAAACAAAACCCAAGGTGTGCAAACGAAGTCCCGCAAGCCACACATTTTCCAATACGTTATCAACTTTAGGGCTCACATTTTGCCAGGACATTATGATTAGACCCTGGGGAGTTCTCCTAGAAGTCGTTTGATACTTCTTCAAGGGGCACGACAAAACAAGACATGTCAATATGAAATACTTTGACAATAAACCCCCAATCAATTTTAAACTTTCAATAGAGGACTTTTGTCAAGTTCTTCTTGTACTTGAAAGGGGTGATATGTTCACATCAAATACAAACATGCAACATTAAGTCCGTACATAACACCAAGATTCTTGGAGGATTTCAAAGGAAATGAAAGATGAATTGAATGGCATTTGTTATGCACAAAGTTTATGTGATATGTGACCCAATACTCATGTGCGAAGTTCCAAGTCAATCTATCTCTACCTCCATACAAATCTTATTGGCAATTGTATTTGCTTAGTGATTTTATATAAAACACAAAAAGGGTCCAAAAGTATGTAATAATATGTGACCCCAAGGTCGATCCTCCCACACTAAAAATTGTGCAACACTAATGGAAGCTACAATAAAAAGAGAGGTTGTCTATTGAGTACAATGTGGATTCAATCTAGTGTCAAGAACCTTGCACAAAGTTCCTTCATGACTAACAACCTCCTAATTAAGGATAAGAACATCAAATGCTAGAAGTAGCCAAACTTCATGCAAGTACATCACAAATATTAGAGATTCTAGTTATTACCATTCTATATCAAGTCTTTGCGAATGACCCAACACGACTCATACCTTGGAATGTTGGACTTCCAAGGGTCATTATTAAGTCATGAGGGTTGCGTTTCTCACTATGGGCTAATCGAGGGATTTGGGGTGCCACTCCCTAGTGGCAAAGGTAATGTCATACTTCAACACATCAATGCAATGGACCATGGAATCTTTAAGGACTTCTTAAGTTAAACTAATTGTCAAAGTTAAATGCGGAAGCTTTGACAAACTGGTTATCTGGATAACAACATAAAAATAGATAGAGGTTTTAATGGAAACCTTACGAAACATAGAGATAGAGAGTGGGAGAGACAGAGAGAGCAGAACAGTAAACTCTATTACAAAATAATAACGCTCTATACATGGGATGTGCTCAGTGAGCACTCTTTATACAAGTCCACAAGAGACTGACAGAAGTACTATGTACTTCAATGCTCATACGAGCGGCTGACACTAACTACGAGGACCATGACTACCTAATAGTCTAAACGCATAGACCTCTAAAAGGCCTACCGATACACACGTGGGTCTAGCTCCTGGTTCCGGATACCATCTGGACACCAATCCGGCTCTGCCTTATCCAACCGATCCAGCTCTGCCTTATCTAGCCAATCCAGATCCGGTTGAGCTTGCTCGCTCAACACTAACATTAACACACACCTAATCGCTATATTTATAAAGAATATATGTTTGTCTTAATAAAATTATAGAGAATAAGGCGATAACAAACATAAGAATTGTCTTAACTAAATAGATCACTATTTTGTACAACGCAAATTTTATGTCTCGATTCATTTGTGTGAAAAAGCTACGAGGGACGTAGCTCTTAGTGGATGAAAAGGGGAAAGAATGAGAACCAAAGGTAACCCTAAAGTTGGAGCACCCAAAGGTCATTTTTACATGAGAGTTGTTCCCCTTTTATAAAAGTTTGAAATCCTAAAAGGGTTTCGTTCACATTTCATACGCATTGGACATTATCCATCATCATGACCTAATAAAAGTCAGTTCCACAAATTACAATATGACCATGTTTCTTGTATACATGGCCAATCATCAATATTCTAGATTGGAAGTATTGCACCAACTCATAGGGTTGTTAAACCAATGAATATGAGATTATTAGCCTTAGCACACCGCAATAATGACTACATTCAAACAACTTGTGAGGTTGTAGATAGTAGTTCATTGAGGAGCCGCAACATTTCATAAGTGTGCTCATAGTGAACCCTTGTACTTTGAACAACATTCCTATGAATGGAATAATGAACATTATATTGTCTCCAAGTCTTCTCGTGGTGGTTGATTTATGTTGTCAAACAACTCTGGATTGTGTATATTAAGTTATCGTGAAAATACACATGTGTGAAATGTTGAGAGGAACCATGGAAGATGGATTGATGATGAAGGGTTAGGGAGTTAAGAATTGAGGTACCGCATCTTTAATCTTCTTCAAGTTGAGCTTCTTATCCTAATTTAGCAGGTGCCCTTGTTTATATGCATTATGTGTGTGGGCAATATGTTTCTACTCAACAATTGTGTTTGAAAGTGGTATGCGAGTTGACATAATTTTACATGAAATTGAACTGGTGCAATGTGTTTGTTTGAATACAAATGGTTGTGCATTTGACATGATAAATGGGAATGTGATTTTGTATGTGTATGAGTGCACTTGTGGTTATCTTCGAGCGCAAATGCATGTGCAAATGTGCGGCTTATGTGTTTGTATGGAATTGCTTGTGCACATGTAAATATGGAAAATATCCTATTGTTGTGCTTTTGTTGGTATGAGATCCCATGAACATTCATATGAATGTGTATGTATGTATGTGGAATTATGTTAGGTATTTTGTTGCAGTTGTGTAAGTGTACGAGTGTGTCTTTCCATTTATTGGTATATTTGTGTGTAGATATGTGCTAGTGTGTGTATGTACATTTGTTGATATGTGCTCTTGAGAGCACACTTGTGTGTAGGTGCAATATGTATATGTTTTTAATTCAAGAGAGGCGGTGGCCAAGAACTATAGTTTATGGGCAATGTATATGTTTTTATTTATTGTAAAGGGAGGGCACTTTGGGAATATAAAGTTCCCTTCCTAGTAATGGTGGGGGGAAACAAGACCCCTTTATGTTTGGTACCACCAAGTTGTAGGTAAACGTCACACATTGGTCCCTACCAACAAGCTACAACAACAAATTCAATAAGGATGTATCTTCTCTTAATGTGAGGACTTAGTTCATCAAGATTGTGCCACTCTCAAACTATGAGTTGGTCCTCCATATTATATATCTAGGCTCAACCTGTTTTTAGAACGGATTACCCTCATCCACATGGCCATCAACTCTCCCACAATATGTTCTCAGAAAGGAAGCGTTCAACTCAGCAACAATGTTGACACAAAATGACCACCGATCTCTATTATATCACATGGCTAATATGTGAGAGATGACATTAAACGAAGCCTATGCTCACTTAGTAAGTGGAGACTCAACTAGTAACACCACACCTGATCATCTAAATGGTGATATTGGATCGAAAAACCACAATTGATGTAGACATTGTTGACTACGATGTTGTCAACAATCTCATTGCGTTACTGCGTCACTACCTCAGTACTCCCTCCCTCCCTCCCTCCCTCCCTCCCTCCCCCACCCACACATACACCCACACAAAAAGAAAACAAAAACAAATCATGCTCATAAATGATCTAGCCCCCTAAACATATGTCTTCTCAAGGATTTGATTTGCCTCATTGGCTAGCATACATCCACTCTAATATGCGCCCTAGTGTAGCCACTTAGGTCCCCACACTCCATATCATTGTGGATGCCCTGTGTCTTCTCAAGGATTTGATTTGCCTCATTAGCTAGCATACATCCACTCCAATATGCGCCTAGTGTAGTCACTTAGGTACCCACATTCCATATAATTGTGGATGCCCTAAAGATTGCCATCTACAATGGCAACAACATCCCTTGCATTGTCACTACATGTTGTGGAGTGATATCCACCTTCAACCCCATAGTCCATTCACCTAACCATCCCCAACATACCAACACACTTGCTCATATTGCCACTCTCTCGTCCAACCCCCACCATTTCATCTCTATTACCCCCTCTCACATATGTTCACCACAACACAACTTCATCTATCACTCTCCCACACTCACCGACACTCATGATACCCACTTCATTGCATTCAAATGTGAAGGGCCACAACTTGTCAATACCATTCTCAAAATGACCCTTCTATTCACCACCCCCTCAAAACACTCGTGCTCCATGAACTCCCCCCATATATAAACAATTGTTGAGCTAGCATGATCAACAAGAAGGTATCCTACATGGCCATGTTCTACCAACAATTAGTTAACTAGATCAAAATGATTCATGTCCTTCAAAGAAGTGTTAGAAAATATCAAGCAACGTGCATGGCCGAAAATCACCTTGATCATCAATAGATTCCCATTCCTCTAAACATGATCACCGCTACCACAATCCTGAAATTTTCCAACGCCACAATCTAGGTTATAACTTATTAACATGTAATATCTAAAAAGTAGAGTTGAACATGATGTCAACATCCCACAATACCCCCAAATTTTATGTGACTTAAGTCCACTAGTGGTCTCAAGACAACCCACCCTCTTCTTGAGGTTAGTATCACAAAGTTCAGGACCCTCTCGTAGACTACCTAATATCAAAACTCCCTAATGGCTACATTACTACAATGAACTTGGACTTCCACAACCAATTCACCATCCACCCATTCTTGTGCATTCATATAAACCCCATAGCCTCTCACATCAATGCCACTTGTGTAAGTTATTCCCAAGTGATTGTCAGAGAATGTCCCCAAACCTCAATTTCAATTGACTAGTGTCCCCCCTCCCCTCCCTCTCTCCACACACATGGAGTCCCGTATGAAGTTTATAATGAACATTGGGGCACTCTTCATTGATCACAAATCAAAATCCTTTATCCTAATATCCAAGCCACAAATTCATATTCTTCAATTACCCAAATCCGTCCATCCTTAGGGCCCATACAATCAAGGGCCCTCATCATAACAGATGTAACCATCATTGATTGGGACTCCCTTTGATCTAAATTCTAAATCTAGATGGTATCAAAATTTAAGGGTTGTTCAGTCCAGGCCTAACGTTAAAAGAACCTACTAGCATGGAGGATAGGGTGGCCCGCACCATAATGAGGGCCTGGTCAAGTTTAAGAGAGGGGCTGGTCTTAATGCAGCCAAAAACAATGGAGGAACAACTCCGTCAACCTCTGTTTTGGAACCCCAGGATTCGAAGTGATGATGGTATGATGCTTGGTCAGAAAAAATACTTGCCATGGGGAAAAATGGTAGGGTACAATGTTAGTTCAGTAAGAGATTGGGAGGAGTTCAAAAGGAGAAGAAGGGAGGGTCTAGTTGGAAGTCCTAGATTTACCGGCAGGCTGGAAAAGGTTACCCACTTGATAGATAAGGCTGTTGATGGTCTAGCTAGGCTGAATGAAGAAGAGGGGGTTTGGTTTGGGTGGTTTGTAGGTGAGGGCGATGCACAAATTATCCGAGGCAGGTGCCCATCTAATGAGTATTGTTTGTGGGGCAACCTAAGTGCTTTGGCAGACAATGGCCAGTGGTTGGCAGTGCGAGTGACAATGTTGGAAGGTAAGAAGTGGCAAGTAAACCCGAACCTAGGGAAGCTGGAATCTGATCGTAAACTCTGGATAGTTGACAACAAGCCCATATGTGATCTGGATTGGGATCCACTAGAGGTGTGGTGGCAGAAACCGGGAACGGACAAACTTGAACGGTTTTTCAAGTACACTACCAAGCTAGGAAGGCAAATCATTGGCTCTAAATTGATGGGTGCTGGCCTAACTCGCAATAGTTGGAAGGATAAAGGCATTTCTGATGACTGGTTGAAGTCGTTTTGGAGGAGGCTATGGGCGCTCGATATGCCAGAAAAAATAAAGCTTTGGTTGTGGCTTCTTAGTCACAAAGCGGTGCCGGTGGGGGAGTGGCTTAGGTGTCGTGGTGGTGAGGCTGGATGCAAAAGTTGTGGACACCCTTTGGAATCAATTCCTCATTGTTTTTGGAATTGCAGCGAGGCTATTAACATTTGGGGTAGAAGTCTCAGGATAGTGGCAACATGCGGAGTGAATGGGAGAGTTGTATGGGGGTCCGTACAAGGGCTGAAGTTAACAGGGGAAGGTTGGGTTGAACAGTTAAACCCCCACGGACATGGTTTTATAGTGCAGGATGACAAGGTGTTTCAACGGGCTGGAGTTCGACATGGCACTAACTCAGAATTTTTTGAAGAGATATGGATGATGGTGTCTTGTTTATCGGTCTGGCACATTTGGACCAACCGTTGTAAATTTGTTTTTCAACAACAAAAGATCCCTAGCGGTGAGGTATTATTAAATATCTGGTTTGAGTTGGTATCTTGGCTGCGGGGACGATACGACTCAATTAAGGGGGAATCTGATGCAGCTGAAAGATCTCGATCAAAGTTCTTGCTGAAATGGGGTAAATCTCCTATGGTGGGCAGATCATCATCAGGGCCTCAATGGAACTACCAAGCACCCCGATGGCTGTTTCCGGTTTCCAACAACGTCTAGGTGTTGTAAATCTGTATAGATATGGTACAAATTATTAGGTTATTGGAGTTGTTTGGATACGTTTGTTGAAAATGAGGTGGGGACTATGTCCACTTTGGTGGGAAGGCTAGAGTGAGGGCTGGTGAGAGGAACTTTGGGTGTTCTATGATGTAATTTTGTTTGCTAACTAATGCGTAGTAGTGTTTTTTTGGAAAAAAAAAAAAAGTCGTCAACCTCTTTGTTAATCTAAAGCTCAACCCTTAAGCGTTTAAGATTTATGGGTGTGGCTATCCCATAATCTATCATATAAAGGTGGTTAGTATACATATGACTTCTTGTGTTCGCACATGTTTTTATTACGCTATATAGGTTAAGTCATCATGTTAATTATGACTTTTGGTAGTTGTGATAAGTGTAGAAAACAAATAAAATGCGGGAATAAGGCAAATTTTCTTCAAAATCTTTCTTATTTGTGAGGGTTTTCAATTTTAAAGATGATTAAAATTATATTTCTCAAAGTAAATTTATTTTATAAGAGTTTTTGTACAACATGGAGGAAATCTTTGAAGAGAAGTCTACAACATACCATGTTGGTAATGAAATTGTGTTAAGCTCTCATATGCATACCTATGAGTCTTTAGTAGGAATAGCTTTCCTAGTCTACTCCAAGAGTGACTTAGAACTTTAGAACTATACTTCATGGAGCATGGATCTACACAAGCATAACTAGTATTTTTATTTTTATTTTTCATTTTTTTACAAAAAACATAACTAGTATTTTAGTCATGGCCTTTTATCGTTAGTTGATATTACATATCACACACATGCGTGTAGGTTCATATGCTTGCCAATATGTATGAAGTATAATGTATACTTGCTTATGATTGTGAGGGTTATACCCTCCATGTATAGGCCTAATAGATGATAGAAAAAGAAGATGCCACTATTGAAAGGCACAAGTAACAAAATTTTGATGTTCTCACACCTTGAAGCACATTATCTCAATTGTGTTCCATTTGGGTAGTGGAAAATATAAAGTCTATTTGCTCTACTTCTATTAAATATTAAGGATATTGAGCTCCATGTGTCCATGAACTTTTCTATATTTCTTATAAATGAGCAATACATAATATCCTTACATAATAATCTAAGAATAATGTCTAGCAATGGTGTAATTTAGGCCCAAAACTTCAACACTTTTAATACATTATCCTTCGGATCGCTCATCAATGGTTTTTTTATTTAACTTTGATTTTGTTACACTTCCTAAATGAGAACATTCACATAAATTCATCTCTACCTTTTCTTTGTTCACGTCTAGACTTTAAGTAACAGAAGTTATCGATTAGATCATGCATGTTACAACCATATTTGAATTTGGGTCATACACATTTAGATGATTACCACAAGAATATGTAATTTCTTTTTGTGATATAAGATAGAAGGGTCTTAAAACATCTTTCCAAGTTGTCTTCCATATACATTGTTGCTCAAACTTGATTCGGCATAGAGGAAACACATGAAAAAAACATTGGAATTGAACATGTATTCCTATCCATAATTCAATTATTTTGATGGTTGTTAAGGTGAGTCTTGAGGTGAGAGAGGGGTTACTATACTTGAAGATAGAGGCAATTTTTTCCCACCCTTATGTATAGGGTCATGGTGGGTATTAGGTCCATCCGGAGTATAATCAAGAAATACTTTTTGATTCCTTCCCTGATAGATACTATGGAATGCTTCCATTGCCATCTACAAATAAATTGGAATTAATTAAGTAAAAAAAGTCACCCGTTTAGATTTTAACATGAGTATCTTTGTCAAATGAAGACTTGTATTAACATACATTTACTTCATGACTCTTCTCATCCTTGAGCTCTGAAAATGTGCTTGATATTGTTGCTGCAATCCAAAGTATAGTGACATGACATTTAAAGATAAACATGAGCAAATTGATGAACAAGCTATACAAATTGATGCAAATACACCGAGTTAAAACATATGAATTTCATAACTTACAATCAACTAATGGTTGAAGCATTCTTGCATTAATTCCATAAATTGTTGATATCATGAGAAAGCAATACAATACAAGATGTGTGAATCCCATTTGAAGAAGCTATCACAACAATATTAGAAGAACTCCCCCAAAAAAGTTTGGACAAAATAGAAGACGCATAGGTACAATTTATATGATGATCGTATGAATGCAGATGCATATTAAATTTGGTCAATCATTATGCTCTATAAGATTCTAAAATCTTGGTAATGCTTTACTAATTTTCTAGGAAGTGGAGAGATAGAAATTTTAAGTGTCTACTTTACCACTTATTATAATAAAATAGGCAAGATGGTTCTCTCACTTTTAATTGTAAACATGAATTTAACTTATCAAAAGGATTACGTGTCTCTATAAATGTGCACTATCCCCCACACGTCATGTGATTTTCAGACCGATATGGATAAGTGCACCTATATATATATGCATTATCCCCCACATATCACGTGATTGGGTGGATGCCTCATTAAGCGATAGGCTATCTAGGATATAAAATCGTCATATATATGTTTGAACAACTCATCTCAATAATGGCAAGTTACAAACTTAGGAGTTTTAAAACAAATTAAACATGGGCGCTACATGATGAGCATTGCTTGGTTTTGTAACAATGTGCCAAGCCATTAGAAAACAACTTTTGTGACTTTGAGATAATTGACAGACTTCGTTTGACATGATTCTTGAAACCAATGTAGACTCTGGATGCTTTCCAGTGTGTACCACAATTTACAAGCATGCACATGTTGAAATGAATAGCTCGAAAAAATAACATGTAGTATTGAAGCTTTGTCATTCAATGGCAATGGTTTGCCGAGATTATATCACATAGCTTGAAAAAGATAGAAATTAATATGTTTCAACAATACCAAAATAAGAAAAGGCACAAATGGAAACGAGTAAGTGGGTGCAGAAAAGGAGAGGAAAATAACTACAACTAGGTATAGGGTGAACGTGTTTTGTTTCTTATCTTTTTAGCCTTTTTTTAAAGTTAAGGTTTTTACGAAGTGTTGCTTTAGCAAATGTAGATTCAAGATTCCAATTTCCAACTAGTACCATGTGTTCAATATAGATACCTACATTAAGTTAATGGCAAAATTTGTGAACTTTAGTATCACTTGCGAGCAAGTGATAAGTTTATCAATTGATTTGGTGTACATGTGGCATTTTGTATAGGCGTGCATTCTCGTTTGCATCTAAGTATGGGCTTGGTTCAGTTCGTTTTATGAAACCTAACCATTTTTGAATTCCCAAGCCATTTAAACCAAATTGTTTTAACGAAAAGTTGAAACTTGAAACCAAACTCAACCACTTAATCATAAATTTAAACCCAACCATATTAGCCAATTTAATGAAACAATTAAATCAATATAAATAAATAAATTTTAAAATTTATTAATTAATTAAACATTTAAGTTAAATTAATTAGCAAAAAAACATTAATTAATTAAACTATTATCCATTAAAGAAATTTAAAAAAAGTTAACGAAAAACCAACAAACCATTAAAACCAAGCCACTTAAACCTATAAATTGATACTTGAGTTTTAAAACCAAACCGAGCTGAAAGCAATTTGTTTAATAATATTTGAACCAAACCAAACCAAACCAAACCATTTAATTATATTCAAACAGACAAATTGTTAAACCATGGCTTAATGGTTCGATTGGTTTTGAGCCGAATTTGGGCCCATAGCTATTCACATATGTTCTTATGTTAATGATCCTAATTATGAGCTTAAAACTCCAACTCACAAATGTAATTCACTTAAAACCCTAAACCTCAATCTATCATATTAAATTTCTAAGGCCCCCAATAGTTACATTAACTATTGATTGAGTGTAAGGCGTTTCAACTTGAATATATCCATTTATTAATTTGTGAACATTCAAAAGAGTTGGTCCAATTAGGCACATTTTTAGATTAAAGAGAAAAACTCCCTTTGTTGATTATAAAACATATGTCACATATGCAAAGAAAGATTTAATTCCAACTTCAAATAATATTTAGATTTTAAAGCAAATGTGTTAAGAATGCCTCTATGGTAAGTACTCATTGTACTTAGCATGACCCATGAAGGTATTGACATTGGCGTGGGTACTACACTAAGGGCAAGACCGGCTAAAGGGGAGAATAGAACAAAATTGCTCCTAAAGCTTTAGGCCAAATGGCCACCTCAAAGTGATAGGGGACAAACCCTACATAAAAAAGCTTTAAAAGTCACTTTTGTAACTTTTTAGCTACTTCTTTCAAGTATGACAATCAAATAGACCAAGTACTCTTAGGTTGTCCTCACTGTGAGAAACCATGAAGCACACATTTTTATGGATATGCATCTCTACTCGTGCTCTCTCACCTTTCTTTTTGTCCATGGTCCTTGACTCTCATATATGGCCTTTAGAAAGCGTATTGGCGGAGAAACTGTGCGGAGGATAAAAAACCAAGGGACCAAGTTGAGAGACAATTCACTATTAGCATATAAAAATCATACATCAAAGTCTTATTTAAGATAGACTGTTGTTGCATAAAGAGGGAAGAGTAAAATTTCCTCTAAATCTTAAATAGAATAAGAGAAAATTGGCCCCAAAAACTTGTTGAACATAGCTAGTGATAAAGGCAATGATGCCAAGGTGTTGGTATTTAATTGTTGTATTAAAAGGGGTGATGGAGGAAGCAAATGAAGGCTGAATCAAGCTCTCAAGTTTTAGGTTTGCACACTTTCAAAGATTTCGCTTTTACAGACACTATATATGTAAATACATCTATTTGTGACCCTATTTACACTTTATTTAAAAACAAGTTTATGCATCCATGCCCATTGACACATAAAGTGTGCCCAAAACACTAACATCCCTTTAGATAGCGTATGTCAAAGTCTACCTAGGCATGAAGTTATTAGGAAGTTAACTTCTTGTTGATCTATGACATATAATTATTCAGTATTCTCTTGTACTTAAGGAATAGTATCCCACTAACCGATCAAGAACCTAACGTAAGATCCTACTCTTATCCTTACTATGCAATAGGGGAGAAGTTGCTCGCTTGAATGATATCATTGGCCAACCAAACCCAACTCTTAATAACCATGATGGATGGCTCCTTTGGCCATAGCAAGCAAAATAAATGACTTAAGTGGACGACATTAATAAATTTCTATATGTCAATGAGCATGAATCCACCATAATCAACTCCCCCTAAGATGAGAGGATTAGTAACGACACACTTCTCATGTACAAGTTATCATGCTCGTAAGGGAAATGGAAGGGTTCACCACCTATTAAATGATGAGGGTGATGATGTGTGTCTTAGTTGCGTGATATTTGTGTTGCATGTCTACTATACCAATGATCATATCTCAAGGGAGGCACGAAAGATCATATCAGAGAATGGTTCACACCATCTTTTTGCCATCTTGTCAACTATAAGGTTTTTCCCACACAAACTCTAGAGTAACAAACCGACGAGGCATATATCTTTCATAGTAATTAAATAGTTTTGAGAATGTAGGTTAATTATTTTATGAGCATATTTATTTAGCTATGTAAGGTGTTAGAGTGAGTTGGGAGAGGATAGTGCATAAAGTGAGGCACCCATTCCATTTGTACACTCAATATTGGTTGACATCCTCTCTTCCCTATGTCACTAATTACAAGGTTTTTACTCAAATTCAATAGTAATGAATCAATAATGTGTATTCCCGCGCCTTATGTTTGGTAGGTAGGATGATCTTTTCACGTAACATCTCTTTCCAACAATCTTTAAGTAACCTTTGGTTAAGAAGTAATCAAAATCCATGGTATCCTAAATTTCCAGAGACTCTTTGATTCCTTGCCCACTCTTTTTTTTTCTTTCAAAATGAAACTACTTTCCCATTAGTTAGGAAGGATTATTACATAGAGAGTCTACAAGGAGACTTAATATACACACATCGGGGAGTCTTCCTCCGATGAAGTAAAAGAAGATGAGCCTACTTACAATGCCTTGCGGCCTAACTTAATGTAAGAAGCTACCTATATCCAAGGTGATGCCCTTCAATGTTGCCTACAACGAAGAGAGGGTGGCAAGTGAGTAGGAAACAACCAATGTGGGGGCTGGTAGTTCCACCTCGGGCCACTCCCGCCTTGCATCACCATAGGTGTGTTCCGCCATTTCTGCCAAAAGCGCAAACGGGCAATGACCACGTCGTTGGAGTGGCTACAAACCTCTTCCAGTTGCCCTCGTAGGCAACTGATAAGCACAAACCATATGTCCATGATCACTTCCTCCGGGGGTTGTATCGTACCTTGGAAAACCTTGAGGCAACGCGCTTTCCATATATACCATAACGTGAAACCTGCGATCAACATCCAGATTTCCGGAAACCTCGGGGATGCGGGCTGCAAGCCTCTTTCAAAACAGATCTTGACGATTTTGTCTCTCGTGCATACAGAGCACCAACTATCCGCATTGACGACGTCCGTCCACCCTTCGACCGAGTGATCAATCCATGCCGCAACGCTCCACAAGGTTGTTCCTTCAACTTCACATGCCGCAAGGAGGCGAGTCACTCTATCCCATACCTTTTGAGCTTGAGGGCAATCCCACAGACAATGTCTCAGAGTCTCAATAGATCGAGAGCATAGTGGGCAGCCTAACGGGCCGCCACGTTTATCTAGCCATTCGCCAACATGCACCACATTATGACCAATCTGCCACCAAAAGAGCTTGATCTTTTCAGGCATGTGGAGACGCCAGAGACCCTTCCAAAAGGTTTCGATCAATCGTTGGATTATGAAGTTAAAAACTACAACAAACCTAAACAAGTTCCCTTATTCGTTTACATTCAACTTTACTAGAAGTTAACCATGGCATAACCAAAATAGGAAACTGCAGAGTGATTTGTCCAAGCACCATCAAGGTCCCCATTTATGTGAAATGTATGTGCTCCTTTAGAAACATGGTTCCTCTACATCTAACAATATTTCAAATCAAACTACATCAAATGGAACTCAAATGACTTGCATCTAAATAACTAAAATCATCTAATTTAGGAATGCTCAATGTGGTTGAGCTTCCTTGGTGGACTTTTTTCTCTCTTTTTCGAGGGATTTGAACTCTAAATCCTTTTCTTGCAAAGGTAATAAAGCTACTTCTAGTTGGTGAACTTACTAAGATAACTCCTCCACATGTCTTCTTGACCTGCAACCTTTGGTTTACTTGTTATGGGGCCATAAAATTGGTTGGATACTCTAGATTTGAAAGAAGGTGCACATTTTCTCGATTGTTAACAAATCAAATGCATACGGGAAAGCCTGACAATATTCTCTAACCAAAAGATGTTCAAGTCTAAGCTATCAAGGATGAAGTAAAAAATAACATTAAATAAAAAATGCAAGAAGAACAAGATTACAACTACAAGAGTGATTTTAAACCCACAATGATTTTGCGAACTTTGAACTTTTCTAGATGTAGTACCTCTACATTTGTGCATGTCTTCCACCTAGCCTTAACACACGTGGCTAGCATGCATGTCCACCAGTAAATTATTATGAAAAATATTACCATAACTATCATACAAAATGTTGCATAATTATAATGTGAAATGTTACAATCTTATATGCAAAATTTCACATTTTATTATCATATAGAATGGTAGCATGTTGGCTAAATGCTTGGGCTTGCATCAAGATAGTCATGAATTTAAGTCCTCCAACCTCCATGATTTAAAACATTTCATATGATCATGAAAACACATTATAACCTACTCTTGTAATGTTGTAGATTTTATATAGACTAGTGGCAAATTGGATAAAAACCTAGAGCATGCATAAGGTAGCCATGGATTCAAGTCATCCTGCAAGTGATATATGATAGTTTGTATGATCATGACAATGCATTAAAGCTTACTTGAAAAAACAAATCATTTTCTTTTATTTTCTTATTCAATATTGTTTTTGGGTCAAGTCTTACACTACGATCCCCAATCAACAATTGGAGTGCCCTTTCCTTATTAGTGGAACTTGAGGATGCAAACAGGTACGAGATCAATGAAATCGTGGATTTAAAACTATTAAGATGCCAATGGATGTAATATTCTGACTTAAGGGTTATCTAGTGCTAGAAGTTGCTTGGGGATTGATTTCATTGACGAAGGATGTGGCCAAAGGGTCTTTTTGGTATCCATACAAACTCACTCCTCTAAGAAGGAGGATACAATATCATAGCCACAAAGAAGATCACGCAGTTATGAGTGCGTGTAGATCATGTGGTTTATTTGTTTAGTCTTATTCTAAGGTTCCTTACTTTAGCGAAAAAAAGAATATCTTTATTGTTTGGGAAAACATCATATCTTTATGTTTAGGAGAAAAGCATGGTCCTCCACTCTCCTAACCACCTCACCTCCACATCCACACATCCTCGTATCTTTTCACTTGTTCTTCCCACATTACTGACAATAAATGTGTTCTTTTTTATGATCAATAGGGGATCATGTGAATCGCATTCACAAGTTGAAAGGCCTATTATTGTGGTAGTTTATAACTTCCCATATAGTTATTTTACAAAAAAAACCCATTCACTTAAAAATGCCTTCATGCATCTTGAAGCATGTGTAATGCATCCCTCTTATAAAACTGTTTCCAATTCTAATTGTACAATATTATGTAGCCAATGTACTATTGATAGTTCAAGGTGATATGTTAGCACTACATATTAGTTATGTCCATTGTCTTGTGTAGTGATTGTTTATATGGTGTAACAAGTGAGCCGGGTATTGTAACAAGTCTGTGCAATGTTTGCTTGTATTTCATGAATGTAAATGTAATGTGGTCGTATTTTATATGTGTATCTTAATATGTCGTTATAGTTTTTGTTTGATACGGTAGTAATATGTTAACAATGAGGGAAGACAATGATGTGGCATGAGCACAAGTTATGAATTATATTAAAACTTAGTGGGAAAAGATGAAAATTCCCAACCGTGAAATAATGCTTTGTTCATGTGTACCTTGGTGCATGAGATGAAAACGAGAATAGAAGTAAGCATGTAAACTTCCATCTCTTTTAAGTTTCTATGGATTTGGTTAAATATCTTATTTGTGATATGGGAACGTGTGCCTTCAATGGTGGCAACTTGCAAGTAAAGCAATAGCGGCATAAATAATCTAGTTTAACTTTTGAAGCATTTCTTGGAACATGTAAAACCGCTTCTTGTTAAATATGAAGTGGATATTTGAAACCATGACACCTGCATCTCTATTTAAACATGAATGCGTGGCACATAACTCACCGTAGCATACGTAGATTCTGTGGGACTAGCCAAAGGATTTCAAATTTCTCAGACCAATAGATGGTTGTTTGAGAACAAAATTCCTAATCCTTGAATATAATGTATCTCTATTGAAAAACAAGTGCATTATATTGACTTCTTTGTAATTTGCATTATTTGACTTCCTAAAACATCACCAACTTTTATATAACAAGATGGGACATATGAAAAGATAACACCACGTATGCCAAAAGAGTGATTTCTTATGTTCACATATTTGTGCCTTCACTTTAACTTAAGTCAAAGAATCCAATAAAAAAATATTAACCATGACATGAGTGATCTTGTGTAGATAATATAATAAATCAAAACATGTTGACGCTTGTCAAATGAATACACTGGACATGCGTGCACACACACATTGTCATTGAAGCTTTTGTAAAATATAACCATGAGAAAAATGATCATGTATAATATTGTGATAATCAAAACTAATCTAGTCCAGTGAGGGTTTTGCTAAAAACTTCTCATTCTCGAGTTTTCCTTCCAAATTTCTTTGAATAAATTGTTGAAATGGATATTGTCTTAAATGCCTAGTTGATGTTAACTTTCACGTCATGAAATGCTAATGCAAATTAATTTGATCCAAGCCCCCTCAATTAGAGTTGAGTGACACCCTAGGGAAGAAAAGACGCAACAATCTAAATCTTGTGGCCACTCTAGTGTGAAAAGGCCCAAAATATTGTAAAAGAATGTAGAGGTTATTTTTGTGCCTTTTTAGTCTTCTTCCTCATTCTCAATACTTATAGACTATAGTAGAGCTTTTCTCAATTCTTCATTTTCTCAAGTAGAGATTTGTCTAAAGCACTTTCATATAAGCCTCACACAAATAAATCTTCTTGTACATTCTTGTGCTTCCTATTTAATTGACGCATGCTATGCTTAATGTGTGTGTTGTTTAACTTTAGATAGAACGATTAAGCCACATGTATTATTGATTAATTTGTTAATGAATGCAACTATTTAAGAGAGGAGAGGTAGAGTTTGTTTTAAGTCTAATACACAATTGTTAGTACCTTGAGAGTGATTGACAAGCACTCTTGACCATTTCTCTAACAAAAGGGAAAATGATGATAGAACCCCTCACTATGAACTCAATAAGGAGATAATACTCCAATTAAGAGAAAGACACACGCTTAGTGCAATGCACAAAGAAGTAACGCATTAATTTGGTAGTGTTGCCAAGGATGATGAGATCTTCACTCTCTAATTCCCACTTGTGCCCATCTTCGTCATCCCCAAGGTTGTCAAGCTCCAAATTCTTGTCTTGCCACTTCTTGAAGGTATTCTATTTTTCCTTGCTTATATTAGTACCGTTAGCTTGGCCCCTTCCAATTTAGCTAGATGGTTGGTAGCATTATCATTTTCTTTGGTCACCACATATCACCCAAACCATCCCCTTGTGGATTCCTGTACGAAACTATTTTGGTTGTAAAGGCTTTTGTCCTACACAAGCACTCACCCCCCTCCGTTTGATATTCCTATGTTGCAACCAATGTCTCTTGTCAATTCTTCCCTTGTCTCTTTCTATTTGAACCCATCCTTTTGGCTAGAGACAATACAAAACCACCATTGAATGTTAGTGAAGAGTTGGTTGAGAAAACAAAACATATGGAGGTTGGTTGACCCCATGTACACAAAGGGATTACACTCAAATCAAGGAAACAATGCTAGTTAGTTAAAACATCAAAAGCACCTCCTCCACAATAATACCTAAGCATGGTAACACAAAAATGGACATTAGAACTCTCTGAGGTGATTGATCCATAATCGTATTAGAGCTTTAAACCATATAAAAGCATGTAGACCTTAGAGTTGTCCAATGATTTGGTGAGATTAGGTCTAAAGCTATTTTACTCAAAATTAGCGACATAATTGACAAGCAAAAAGACATGCTCCTAAATAGGGTTGAGTAGTTGATGAGCGTAAAACAGAGCCACCAAATATGATGTACACAATCAATGCTAAGTGTTGTGACAAAGATGGGAGACGTAGTAGAGTAGAGTGTATGAGATAGAGCAAAGAACCCACATATCACATACAATCAAGTTAGAAAAAATCAAATTTGCAAGACTGCATGTAGAGTAAAATATTTGTTTGACCAAAGATAATGACTACATGAACCAATTGCATGTACCATGAAGGTGCTAGAGCAAGTTGTCAAATAACCCAAAAACTAACCTAAGAATAAATAGGTAAAATACTTGAAGAAGCCGCTTAGCCAATTACCTAGAATAATGAGCCCCCACTATGCACAAGTCAATGATGATATTGAGAAAATATTCAAAGCTTGCATAGTTGCATTTTTTCTCTCAGAAAATATTCAAAGCTTGCATATTTAGATAACTTATAAATCAACAGTTCCATTTTTTCTCTCTCAGCAAATCAAGATCAAGGTCATGGTCCAAATTATCCTTGTTTTCGGAAGGCTATACAATTTGCTTAAATGCAACTCAATGACAGCAGAACACTGTCCCTGGAGGCTTCGAAACAAATATATTTACAACAGACTCTTTCTCTATCACAATTTTCTTGGCTAACTGCCAATTTCGAAGCTTTGATTTATTGAAGATATTTAAACTCTGTTTTGACTTTTACATGTGTATGCCATTCAAAATTTTGATGCCATCATTGCAACACTCTTGAATCCCGTCACCCTCTTATATAGTAGCATTGCACTTAAGAGGCCTGTTTAACAAGCTTCTAATCTCAACCTAGTCACAGTTGCTCTATATACTTCCACAATGGAAAGGCAAAATATCAAAAAGGAAGATAAAACTATAGACTCAACGAACTATTTCTTGGTACAAAAGGAAGAGCACAAGGTGGGGGGTAACACACAAATCGACTGTGGCCCTGGAGCATTGGAAATCCTCATTTTATCAACTGATAGTAAACCTAGTGTAGGTGGCCTAACATAGCCTGCAACCAAAGGAATGCACGTCAAAGAGATAAGTGCTCTCCCTCCTGTATTCCCTGGAATAGAAAAGAATCCTTTTTTCCTTCCGGAAACCATCCAATGGTCTGGATCCACTTCAACTTCATATAGTAGCTCCTCAGTATCCGCCTGCAGAAACACAAAAAACCATTTAGACAAATGTAGAAATGATGGGTGTTTAATGATTTATCATATAGCATCACGTCATATGTGATGATGATTCTAAATCCTGACTTCCCTAAACTGCCCCCAAGTTTCATTACTCCCAAAAATGCCGCTGACTCAACTCTGGAAAGAGAGCAGAGGGATATAAATTGTAACATGCATAACATACATACCCAGACAACTATGTATTCTATGTTGTTTCCTAAACTTTTTGCAGTACTCTTTCCTAATGTGCATAGATAGGTGTGGAACACCACAATGAGTTAACTTTGCTGAGTAACCGTGGACAAGGAGCCGAGAGAAAGAACGAAAGCCATATTAATGTCCTTTAAGAGGCCAAAATGGCTTATAACACGAAAGAAAATGTTACATCTTAAAATCTCCTCTTTGAGCACAAAAAACTAAAATAAATATAACTAGACATAGGGTACTAACTTCTGCCTTGAAAAAACTCCAACATGGGTCTCTCCAAGTTGGGAAGATCTCCAAAGTGAGGAAATCACCTTCAGTGCCTGGTGATGACGGCCTTTATTTATTGATGACAAGGGTGATGAGGCCATGATCCAAATACTCATGGCCTATGTGCAGAGCACATTGGTATTGCCTGATCTAATGTAACCCCTTTGAAGTGTCTTGACAAAACTGCACTTACATAGTCCTTGACTGACTTGTACGATGAGGAGTGATGGACCCTGGTTCAAATGGCTAAAGTTCACATGCTTAACAAATTTCTATTGGCTGATCTATTGTGACACCCTTCACAAATGAGGATTGATGGAGTGAAAGATGACAAACTTTTATTGCCCGATCAATTGTAATCACTTTCCAAGTGAGTGATGGAACTAAGAAAATTGTCATGATTCTTTGTTGATATGCTGTTGTTGTATTGTCGTACTTCAGTAACTTCTCTATAAGGTGCTATTGGCATTGAAAGGTGCTTACCTTGCTTTGGATATCTCTACATCTTGGAGCAGGTAATGTTACAAACTTTTCCAAAACAAATGCTTCAGCCTAAATTCTTTTGAGGACAAAAGCTTCAGTCAATCTAAGTTAGAATATTAAGGGTTTAGATAAATATATTCTTTCATACCATATGTTTAGTTGTATTTATTAAGATCTCTACATCTTGAAGCAGGTAATGTTACAAACTATATCCAAAACAAAAGCTTCAGCCTAAATTCTTTTGAAGACAAAAGCTTCGGTCTATTTAAGTTTAGAATATTATGGTCTTAGATCAATATATTATTTCGTACCATATGTTTAGTTGTATTTATTTTGGTTTCTTAAAAGACATCAAAAGAAAGAAAGAAACATTATTAATGTCTTTTAATAGACCAAAAGACTAAACACAAGATTACATCTTAAAAGAGATTACAAGAGAGGGAGAGGAAGAGGTACATGATGGTAGGCTCTTTTTATTAAGTAGTTAAGGTCTTTTGAAACATTGTATCCCTTATTTGTGTCAAATGATCACAGGAATGCATTAGAAAAAAGAAAGAGAAGAAAGCACAAGAGCACAATTAGTCACATATCAACAACACTAATTCTTTCCACAATAATTAATGATAGTGAAAATATTACCAGGTAGTTTGTGTAGCTACTTTTTACAACCTTGCAGATACCTTCTTTGATTCTTTCTACACGCCACTGTATTGAAATTTGATCTCCTACACAAGGATTGTTGCAAGGAAGGGGTAACATTCCAACAGCAAGTAATGGATCTAGGATTGGCATTTGCAAAGCCACGAAGCTTTTGAACTGCAGTGATATATCTCTTCCACCATCACTATCAGTTCTGAGACAACTGCTTGGAGAATGGGCACCTAAAGTTCGGTCCCCAATTATTTTGTACTTTATGTTTAACGTACTTCCATCAGTCGATTGACCTTGTACAATACCTGCAGTAACATGAATTCATATTTTCTCATTAGAAAACATTCCACCGCTCACAATACCTTCAAATATAAATGAAAGAAACATTACCATTTTCTTTCCCCGATGCCTCGACATAAACAGTAAAGAGCAGAGCTGATTCTGTTGATGGAGCCATAACAAGTGGCAATATGCCAGAAAGAGGTGAGCCATTATTTACACCTCCAAAGTGCACAAAACCTGGTTGCAAATGCAGCTCAGCATCTTCTATGATAATTGTTGCATTTAATTGAGAAATCAGTGTCACCTGAATGAGGAAAGAAATACAATTAAAATTTTAACATATGTATTGAGTGTAAAAAGAACAAGCTTCACTTTTATTTGGCACCAAAAAGGTGGAAATACACTTCATGATATTCATCAAGCATAAATTAAGGCCCAAGCTCAAGCCCACACTTCACTAGAGTTGGCAAAGACAAACATGGCTTTTCACTTAACTCAGTTAATTTTCAACTCCATGAAAGCATCTTAATAGATTACATCTTAATATGTTGTCTCGTCTTCAAGATTGACCCAAAAGACAGAGAAAACAAAGAAAGAAAGAAAGATATACTAACGTCTTTTAAGAAGCCAAAATGGCCTATAAGAAAGAGAGAGAGAGAGAGAAAGAAAGATATATTAACGTCTTTTAAGAGGCCAAAATGGCCTATAAGACCGAATAAGAGATTCCATCTTAAATGTTTTCTCGTCTTTGAGAACACATCAAAATAAAGTAAATATTACACAGTAAATATAAAAGTAAATAAGATGAAAAGAAAAGAGACGAGAGAATCTGGTTTTTGGCACATGTGAGATTCTCAAGTTAGGTATATTGTAGTTTTTGTCTCCGAAAGATCTCTATCATAGGTCGATCCAGAATGGAAATGTCTCCAAAGCGAAGGAAGCACCTATGATGGCGGGAGATAATGGCTTTTATTTGTCGATGACAAGGGTGTCGAGGTCGTGGTCCATGGGGCCGGGGCCTACGTGCAAGGCAAATTGCCATTGCCCGATCAATCGTAACCCCTTTGTTATATCCTGGTCTGGATCCCATTTCTATATCCTAGGGTTGACTTCTAGCATTAGGAGTGATGGAGCTAAAGAAAGTTGTGATTGTTCTTTGTGGATGAGCTTGTGTGGCTGTATTCTTCAACAACTTTTCCCGATGTCTCTTGAGCTCGAGCAAGAAAAGTCCTAGGCATCTTTGGTCCTCATATTCCATTACCTTGCGTAGTGGGCCAAAGCCTTGTTTAAAGAGGCAATGGTATCTCCCTCTAATTGCATAAAAGACACTACAATGACAAACATAGTGTTCTTCAGATTCCACTCCTTGACGACACAATTGGCAAATTCTCTCTTCTAGAGGTAGTCGTGTATATCTGCCCACCTCAATCTATAGCTGATGTGATGAGGTTCGCAGCTGCCCTATCACACTACGCAACACATAGGATAGATGTAAGAAGTGTGTCTTATAGTGGGCCATCTTTGTACCAAGTGGTATTTTGGGGCTGATCCATGTTATCTTGTTTTCTAAGTTAATAATATCAGTTCGGATCACTCTATTCTTTTCCACTTTGGTCATATTGAGATGGGAACAGTCCAAGCTATATTGGAACGGGGGTAGTGCATTTATACTCATGCCATGTGACTCGAACCATTGCTGCATTTCAACATACCAACAATGAGTGTCTCCATTTTCAGCCAGTTGTCTTGATGACATAAGTGCCAACCTTGGGTACCTTCGTTTAGGGAGCTCCCAAGAAAGAACAAAGAAAGAAAGATATATTAACGTCTTTTTTAAGAGGCCAAAATGGACTATAAGACCAAACAAGAGATTACATCTGAAGTGTTGTCTCATCTTTGAGACAACAAATCAACAAATCAAAATAAAATAAATATTACTCCGTAAATATAAAAGTAAATAAGATAAAAAGAGACGAGGGAAACTAGTTTTCGGCACATGTGAGATTCTCAAGTTAGATGTATTGTAACTTTTGTCTTCGAAAGATCTCTAGCATAGGTCGATCTAGAATGGAAAGGTCTCCGAAGCGAGGGAAGCACCTGCAATAGCAAGAGATAATGGCTTTTATCTGTCGATGACAAGGGTGTTGAGGTCGTGGTCCATGGGGCCGGGGCCTATGTACACAACAAATTGCTATTGCCCCGATCAATTGTAACTCCTTTATTATGTCCTGGTTGGAAGTCCATTTGTGTATCCCTAGATTGACTTGTAGCATTAGTAGGAGTGATGGGGCTAAAGAAAGTTGTGATTGTTCTTTGTGGATGAGCTTGTGTGGCTGTATTCTTCAACAACTTTTCCTGATGTCTCTTCAGCTCTAGCAAGAAAAGTCCTAGGCACTATTGGTCCTCATATTCCATTACCTTGCATGGCGGGCCAAAGCCTTGTTTAAAGAGGTAATGGTATCTCCCTCTGATTTCATAAAAAACACTACAGTGACAAACATAGTGTTCTTCGGATTCCACTCCTTGATGACACAATTGGCACTTTCTTGTAGCGATATTCGTGTATATCTGCCTACCCCAATCTGTAACTGATGTGATGAAGTTTGCAGCTGCCCTATCACATTGCGCCGTACATAGGATAGATGTATGTCCATATATGGTGGCCTAATGATGAATCCATCCTCCGATGTGTATAAGAATTGTGTCATATAGTGGGCCATCTTCGTACCAAGTGATATTGATTATCAATCCCCAATAATTTTGTAGTGAGCTGGTCCAGATCCCATCTAAGCTCTAACGTGTGAGCGCATGAGTGAACTACCATTGTGAGCTACTCTCATATGTAATAGAAGTTTTGTTTTCATATATCCATCTCTGTGGTTTAGTAGTTTTGTTTTCATATATGTAACTCTATATACCTATCTAATCGATTCTCAATATTTCTAACAATCAGCCCCACCAATCAGCCTCAAATACAATGCCCAATCACCACCACTCAACCCATAAGTGTAAGTTATGCACTTAACCCTCGTAAACCATCTCAAAAATCATTTCACCAGATGCATTAAAAAAATAATCATGGAGCTTTAGGAACCTAGAGTTTTTATTTTGTTTCAGTATTGATAACATGAATTCATTCATATTTTAATTCTAATTTCTCCAATAGGTTGATTTTGGCCTCTGGTAGACGTTAATACATTCTTCTTTCTTTCTCTAAACCTGGTGGCCTCAAGCTTGCAACCAAGTGGGTAGGTGTTATATGACAATGGAGAGTAGTTTTATCTCTCCAAAAAGATTTCAATATCAAAATTTTATTTATCACATGATCAAAGGAGGAGAAAGCATCTCCCCAGGTAGAGCGGTGTAACTGAGGGCAGGCAAAATCTGTGGACTGGTGACTACCCAACTCTGTTCAGAAAGCAATTGTGTAACTTCACTCCTGTACTTTGTACATGTCAAACTGAAGAAGCGCAAGCTGCTCACCAATATTACTGCACTTGATTTGATCTTTTAGATTTATTCAAAACTCTGACAAAGTTCCATCTATTTACAGAAACTTCCATCATTCTTTAATCAAATTTTACCTCAGGCTTCACAAAACTTCTCCAGATCATTGAAAGTATTAAAATTTCAAGGAAATTCTTTTTTACAAGGATGATGAGAGCTTCCTGATCCTGGTACTCTTGAAATAAATCTCTATTCAGTCTCCTATAATGATTATATTTCTGTCCAGAGACAAACTCCTTAACATTTTACATGAGAGCTTCAAACAAATCTTTGGCCACAAAATATTCTAGTCGCAGACTCTATCAAATTTCAAGAGACAGAAAATTTTCTTAGAAACAATGATAATCAGAAACTTGACTAAAATTCAGATTTAAAAATTTTTAACCCATGGAAAGAAATAATTTTGATGGTATAATCTTTCAGATATTGTGCATGGAACAAACACGCAACAGAATTGTACAGCATTGGAAGCTTATTAGATTATTATTAAAAAAATAGAAAATCTATTTTATGCTAGTACATACTTGTAGAAGAAATGTAGAATCATTGCCCTTTGCAACCACTCGAGATATCATTCGTAATGGATCCAAATATTGAATAGTTAACGTCCTGAAACATGTCATAAGTTAAATTTCTGTTATATCTCAATAAATTTCTGTTAAATTTCTCATGCAAGTTGGCATTCACATTATCTTGTACATATAATTTCAAAGAATATACTACCTCCTTTAAGAGAAACTAAATGAAACACCACACAATTAGAAAAAGACATGTACATGCACCCCATTAAACATAGTGATCCACTCAGAGCTCATACTTCTCATAAAGTCTGCTATGTGATGCTCCATACTTGAGTTTGAGATCAAGCTTCCTTACACCAACTGTCTGGCTATCCTTTAGTGTATGTTTCTTAATTTCTTGTCCTGTTGAAGAGTGTTCACCGGACAGAGTATCATCCACAATTACGGCATTAATACTGCGACTGCCTAAAGACTTTATGGTAGATGAAGGTTGTGGAGTGCTAAAAACATCTTTTGATTTCTCTTGGACAGCTTTAACCCTTAGCCATAATACTGATGCTTGTTCACTCGCCCAATCAGGAAGTGATACTGTCCCAGATTTGAGATCTAAAGCCTGTATATCTTTACCAATATGGCTTATTTCCCTTGAAAGGTGTTTTTGAGTGCCTCCTTTAAGTAAATTTTCTGCCAATTCAAGTTCACAAAGTTGTGGATCATCAATTTGCAGACCCACTGCTGGTAATATTTGTAAAATAGAATCCTTGAGAGAGTAATCAATTGGCCTAATAATCAAACCAAGCCATTGAGGTTCATTCATTAGCAATCCCCAAGAAACCACAGAAGTTATCTCTAAAAGTGGACGGGGTTCTGAAACCTGCATCATAGAATATAGGTAGATACTTCTTAGAAGAACATCAAATTTAGATTATCTTTCACATAATAAATTTAGAAGAAAATAAAAAATGGAATAGTTCTAATCTTTACCTGTAAGACGGGTCTCAAAGGCCTCTCCAAACTCAAGAAATCATCACTATCAGGAAATCCTCCCTTTGAGCTTAATGCACTAGTCATATAGTATTTGTGTGACCTAAGCCTCACTTGTCCCAATTGTCCCGTCAGCACACCAAGAACGTAAGACCCTGGTCGCTGTGGAGGCAAGATCATAAGCACATTGTTTTTTCCTGGTTTCAAGCACGGGCCCTGACTACTCTTCACAACCTGAGCATTCATTTGACAATGTCAGTGATATGTTTTTCCATTGGTCAACAAAAGAACAAGTACAGCAAACTTGTAATACAATTATGATAGTTACCACATAAATCAGAGTTGGAAATAGTAATAGCAGACGACGCATACCTTCCCACCTTCCTCTGGTGTAAATGTTGCAATCAATGTAACGCTTAGAGCATCCAGTATTATTTCTCCAGGAAAGCCACTCCACACAGATATCAATAAGTTTCCAGGATCCCCCTCACAAAGCTTAAGAGGAGATCCACCCCTTCCTGAAAATGTGATTAGTGAGGACACATCCAATGAAACCGGATTCTTTAATGCGCTATGGGCTAATCTTAGCACTTCTGATTGAATACTATGGCGTTCCTCTTCTCGCAACAGATTCTTCTCCAGAGATAGTAACTTAATACAAGAAAGGAGATAACCAGCTAGATCTTCAAGTTGTTTCTGACATTCTGCAAGATTTGGGAGAACTTCTGCAAGTAGTGCACGCCACCCATCACCAGCATACATTGCACAAACCTTTTCATACAGCTTCACTGCAGGGTCATAGTTACCACGCCTAAAGTGGAATGCTGCTATTTCTCCATCCAATACAACACCATGTCGTTTGCGCCAGGAATTATGATAATTCTCTGCTGCTGCTTTTGTCAGCTCAATGTAGAAATCCTAGCAGAAAAACTTCATTCAAGTTCTTGAAATTTATGGAAACACCATTAACAGCTTACATGTACTGCTATACCTCAAACTTCTCAACCGAAGAAAGTGCATCCTTGAGCTTCTCGTTGGTGATAGTGCTCTGGATAGCAGCCTCTGCAGCAGCATAGATCTCAGGCAAACGCATAGGTCTATCAGCATGGCCTGGACTTTGACTTGTAGCATTTCCTGAGCTCAAACTGCCAAATGACACTGATCGAGGTGGTGCAGCGGTTATTGGAATGGACGGGGATGTCACTGGAACAACACTATCGCCAGCTGGGCTGCCAAAAATTCTAATATCAGCATTAGAATGCTCATTTTTTGTGTATTCAAACCCAATCCTAACATAATTTAGCATCTCAGGATTGTCATACCTCTCTTTAAAACTTAATCGAGAATCAAACATTTCTGCCATGTTCCCCACAGAGAGTGCAGCTCTTCTTCTGTTGGCATCCCTAAGAAGCAATGTAGGTGCCAGAGGTAGTGCCTTTCTTATGATCCCAAAGGGTTTAGGCATCTCACATGAGATCTGCAGAATCAATAGAAGTGAATTATTGGATCAAGAAATTTTATTCTTATTAGATGTATGAAATGAATTGTTCACCTTTGCTTTTTCTGCAATCAGATCATCTGCATCAGTAGGGATTGCAGGCCAAACAATGGGCCTAGGCCAAGGAAGCATGCTCAGAGATGCACTGCTCCAATTAAAATAGCATGCATCAACAACAAAAAATACAGCAAATGTCTGCAGACTGCAATGGGAATCATCTTAACCAACAAATACTAATACCTGTTATATGGGCTCGGCTCTATACATTTTCCATATCCGATAAGATCTCCAAGCCTCATAATCTGGGCAAAAAGACAAAATATGTACATTGCGCAAGTGAAAACACTCATAATCAATCGTTAATGCTCTAGAGATAACTTAAACATTCAGTTTATGAATGATATGTCTGTCTCTACCCATCTGTGTAGTAGCAGTTTCATGGCCATACCAAGAATATAATTAAGGACAGATATTCAAGAAAAACAGACCTTCACTCTTGCTAAGGAGTAGAGATCAGCTTGAAGACGATAGAACTCTTTCTGTGCTTCCACAGTAAATAAATTTGGACGAAATTGTTTCCCTGTCTCTCTTACCAATGCCATGCATGCTGTGATGACCCATACTTCTCTCAGAGAGAAAGGAATATTTTTCTGGAAAGAAAAGCAACTAAAGTTATATAAAGAGTCTGTATAGTAAAAGGATCCCCCATTCCCAATTTTATATTAGCGATCATAGCCCAAATACACACCTCATTATCTGACAAAACCTTTGAGAAAGTGATGATAAAACATAACCCCCTGGCAGCAACATCTATGACCCGGCCTAGAACGAACAGTAACTGTAATAAAAGATTCAGTAAGAAAATTGAACAGTAGAGCTTGGACATGCTGATAATTTGATCATGCAATAAGGCAGGTTATCAAATTTCATTGTATAAAGCAATAAAGTACACCATAGCCCTGTGTAATTCGTTTGCCTTCTTTGTATTGCTGGATAATTAATTGGTCACATACAAATAGTAAGAAAATCATAATAAATTTCATCCTAGAAAACATAAGACGAGTGTTAAGGAACTGTCTTTTTCTGTTGATGTTGGCATGTGAATATTCTACACAAAATTGATCATGGCCTTGCACGACAATGCCCAAAGAGATACCTACAATATACTTCAGAAAAACAATGCCAAGCTTATGTTCATATATAATCCAAAAACATACCTTCATTGTTACCAGGAGATGTCATTTTTACTAAACTTTCATTACAATTTTAATAAATATTTTAGTTTCATTTGATTCTTCAAACATGGGGCAAAGATGACTTTCATGGCCAGTGTTAAAGGTTTAAGGATCAATAATCTGTAAAGCAGAGGAACCACAACAGGCAGTGCTGTGATTAGCTGATTGCTGGTTTAGTTAACATTGAATTCTGATGTGTGGAGGTGTGTATGCCCAATTGTAAAGTTTTGCCTTATAATACCAACTTAACTGATGTGTGTGCTTCCAATTGTGGTCAGTCGGGTCAGCATTGGATTCTGATGTATGTGGAGGTTAGTGCACTGAATACTGAAGTAGCACCCTACACACACACACATAGTTATAAGTGTGTATAAGTGTGAGTGCTAAGATTTATTTTTGAGAGTTGACACTTACCAGAATTAGAAATACTTGTGTTTTAATGAAAACTCAAAATTCAGCTTTGAAAAGAAACAGGAGTCTAGTTAGAGGGTTGTAGGAATCATAGCTGAGTTACTGTCTTTGCTAACGTGCTCACTTTGGAAGCTCTATATTTGGGTTCCAGTGCTGAAATAAGCTTCAATGGCTAGCTGGTTTTCTAGGCTTTGGGCTATATCTTAACTGTACTACCTTCAAATAATTATCAATGAAAGAAATGCTGAGAGGGGAGCTAGTCTATGAGGTGAACAAGGGGTCAAATTCTTTGTTCAGGAATAATTTCCAGCCTCTCGGATGTGAAATGAAGTCTTCATGGGTGAAAATCTTAAGTAGATCTTTCTTCATTTCTATAAAATTCTTCCAGGATAAGCAAATTTGGTGCTTTGATTTGAGCTTTACAGCCCCTCTTGAAATTCATTAGGCTGGTTTCATTCATCATTACCATCAAAGGTCAGAAACCAAAAGCATTTGTACTTCTGATGTGGGGGGTAATTCCACTAGATTGAATGACCTCCAAGACATTGACAAAGATGGGAGAACGTTGACAGTATTGTTGCATGTGTGATGTGTGCTCAACCAGATTTCTGCACATTCATACTCAAAAGGACATAGATTCCAGTATCTGAACCTTGAGAGCTATCAAATTTGATAAAAGCTTGAACTTCTATTTGTTTGAAAGGAATCACAGTTACAAGAAGCTTAAAAGACAAAAAAAAAAGTTCTCCATTGACCTCATAATGAGTTTATGACGCTTTTACAATGTTCAATAACCAAACCAAGTTATGGAATAGTTATTATAAATGTAGAAAGAGAAACCAAACCAAGTTTGTGCATCATTAACACTTACATGAGCTTGACGTGCAAAAATATATTGTCTGAAGTCAAATTCCCGGAATGTATCATCTTCAATGACTTGACTTAGACCTTTTCGATTTTGATCCAATATAGCTGAAGAATCATCACCTGCATCCTGCCCACCAAATCTCCTCTGTTTCATTGTAGATACACTGACTATAAACAACAAGAATCACATATTAGACGGCTTTATAAAGAATTTTCAATCTGTGATATCAATACAATTGACCATTAAATGCACACAATATAGCAATTTCTGCTAAATGTTGATCCACTTTTAGGACCATGCATTACAGAGGCCTCAATCAGCTAAATAGAAACTAGATAAACAACGCATAACATAGAATAATTGTAATTGCATGCATGTGTTACTCCTCTGCAACAAAAATGCTACAGAAATATAATCCCCACTTCAACATCCAATGAAGGAGATAGAAATAGCATTGTTAATAGAAAACAACTTTGTTTTTTACAGTGCTTCCAGCGGTTCTGGATGTAAAAATTACCAACAAAGTGACACATTCTGTTAACCTCTGATGGACTAATTATCGGCTTCATTAATCTCGGATGTCTAACATCTGCAGCCCTAATCTCTGACAACATAACCTCTACAATCCTAAACTATGCTGCCGTAATCCCTATCGTGTGAATGTCTACATTAAGTATTTTTTATCTGCATGCTCTTACTCCTCTCTTGATACACTCTCTGTTGCCCTAATCTCTGCGGTATTATAGTGTGTTGCTTTAATCTTCCCTGATCGAAGTTAAAGCATTTGCTCTACCTTAATGAAGCACCTAGACACCATGGACAACTAGCAAAGGTAAGGTCTACAATCATGAAGAAGAGATGTCACCCATCAAAACCCAAACACATGAAGAAAGGCAAGGAGTGGGGTGGGAGCACCCTGATTAGTGCTCAAAGAGCACAAAATGTATGTGGAATAAGATGCAAACCAAAGAAAAGATCATGCACTGAAATATATTACGTCAAAAGATCAATCACATGAAATCTGATAAAGAATATGCTGTGAAAGAAGACATGCAAAACAAGATGGAAAGGGAGTGGAAATTGAAAAACTGAAATGTCATTCTAAAGAATGAAAGATAGAACTCTGAGCTCTGAAGTAAAGTTAAGGATGCCTGGAAACTAATAAAAGAAAAGGTAACTTCAATGGTATTAGCTAACGAATCTGAAAGTGCCCAATGGACAAGGTGGCCATGTCGAATGCAACATTTGAAAGAAGCAAAAGGGAAAGCGGGTTCCCTTCCTGTGGGTGTTGTTGGATAGTAAAAAAATGGAACTTTACAAGAGGATGTATAGGCAACAGAGATGCGGGCATAAAAATATCATATTATGGCAGACATGGAGTTGAAAAAGATGACTCGTGGAATTTGAGGACTTCTACGAAGAAATCCAGCAGAAATGTGAAAAAATTACTTGGCTCACTGTAGCAAGCAACCGAAAAGCAGGAAAGTGGACAAAAGGATCCTCACAAGATGATGCAGAGGCAACAAAAGTGGGGTCATAAAAAAATTCCCAGTACAACAAATATGACTCACAACACAAAGCATTCATCTTTCATCTTACAGTTTGAGGACATGAGGAAAAAAAGGCTTTCTGTCTAAAAATATTACAGCAGAGGTAAAAAAATGGCTCACCATAGAGAGAAGATGGCACATGTACTTGAGGCAAGGAAAGAGGGGAAGTGGGCAATCTATAGAGATGGAAGAGTGATTATAACAAAGAGGAGATTCCCATAACAACACATGACCTATAACACCTATGAACTTGCAACGGGTTTCTTCAAACAGATACAGGTTAATTTTAAAAGGCACCAACGTGGCATCCAGAAGTCCTAAATCAATGAAGGGACTGTATATAGACTTCAACCCTACAAGGCATACTATATTGTACGGAGAATAATTGTATAGCAAAATTCAGGTAGTATTTTAATGAAGGGACTGTATATAGACTTCAACCCTTATTTGCTAGTACCTCTAGGGGCCGAGCACCTATTTCTAATAGCATGAAAGAGAGAGAGATATCATCGTCTCCAAAAGATCATACTCACCTATGAGACCTGACAAAGATTACAAGATTACAACCATTACTATTGAATTGTAATGCAGATAACAAAAGCAGCACATTACTAAATTACAATGGTGTATAGTGATGGGCAGATTCAGGAGCATGGACATGGTGGAAGCAGCACATTGCAATTTGTGATTGGATCATCATTAATACAAATCAAACAGTGTATTACATCTGCAGGACCAATTGATATGTAAGCTGATCATACACCTTTGGGATTCGTTACGAAGGAGGAACAACCTGAAAATGTAGATACCGTTAACACACAATACATCCTAAATACTAATCTATTTCCGAGATAGTTCAAACACATAGTCCAAGAGATCACACAAATTTGGGAGTCATATAGTAGTTCATATGATGAAAAAAGGAGAGAAACATAAAAATGGCTACAATGTGAGATTATAATGACTGAATATAAAAAATCAAGATCCAATGACTAGTTCGAAAAGCGAGACCAATCTTCTGTGGATCAATTATGCAGGTATACATGTGCTTAAAACTAGTAAGAAAAGAGGACCCAATTTTCTATGAATCAATTATGCAGGCATATTATGAATTCAAAACACTTCTGATTATTTGAATTATGAAAAATGTACAAGTATATTTCAACAATAAATAATCATATTGTGACAATGTTCATAGTGATGCATTTTGAGTGCTAGTAATTACTTGTACATTAAATATCTAGAGTATTTATGGTACTTCTGTTTATGATAGTAAAGAATAGATGACATTGATGAGACTTCAGGCCTTCAGCATCTCTCTTCCCCTGCCTTTGTGGAAGAGCACAGGATGGACGGCGTGGTTTACTCAAGTTTTTGCTGGGTACAGACATTTAGTTGTGATCCCATCCCTTCATTTGGCCCTCACCCTTCTATCATTTTATTAGAAAATACTTTCTTTTACATTAGTAAACCTAAATTTGCATAATTAAAGCTCAATTGTCAAAACGCCATGCAGAAAGCACATTTCTACCACACTATCTTGTAGAGGCACCTGAACAAAAAGAAATTCCTACTTATTGGGCAGGGCGCATCATGTTTCCTTGGATGAAATTCCATACAACCATACATGACGTAAATAAAATATCCATACATTCTGCATCCAAGAGTTCTTAGTGATGATACATTAAGGTATTCATGGATCATGTAGGTAAGCATTTTGTAAACTTCAAAAGAGCACATGCTTCCTTTTCATTGACTCAGTATTCACATAAATAGCAGAAAGAAACCTGACTCCAAATAGCATTGTTCCAGTTCATCATACTCTCGTAAAGCATCTTCTTCTAGTTGAGCCATTTGAAACATAAATGCCAAACTCTCCTGCAGTTTTATGTACCCAACAATCAAAATCAAAATCGATTCTTTTAACGATTTATGCAAATGTTTGTGGAAGTACCTTTAGAATGAAAAAGTTACAAAAATTCCAAGTTCGAGAGAAACGATTTTCTGTTAGATTACGGATTTCATCTTCATAGAATTGCATACGCCTTTCTAAAGTAACACGAATGCACTCCACTATCTTGCTTTCAACATCTTCCCAGAATGCTGCATCTGCTACATGCATGTCCAATTTACAACACCTAATGTAAGGAAACCATCAGACATTGGAATAAAGCGAAAGCAATAAATGTGCATCTACCAGAAGCCAGAATTAGCGAGAAAAAGCTATAAGCACTTTCTAACATACATACATTACTTTATATACAAGAAAACTGTTCAATAATATACCTCTCCCTCTTTTTGGAGCTGAAATCTACTTCGAGTTTTCCATATATTTTTTTTATCTGCTTCCCTGCTTGATCATTAGCTAGTTGAGCTTTGGAAACAAAGACAATGAACCATTCCTGTTCCTCATTTTGGGTAATCAACTTCAAACGTGGCTTCAGGATAGTCTTATACTCATCAAGATCCTGATTTAAAACATTAATAAATTATCATCTTATTTTCTCATTAGCTACATCCATAAAGACTTAGAATCTAGGGTATGATTTAGGCAGAGAATGAAAGATGGCTCCTTCACTTCTATATTTATAGAGTGAGTGAAAGAAAGATTAAATAACACCTCTAAAAGGTCATAATGTTCTATGAGATGCCAATGCAGCTTACAGGACAACATTGACAGTAAGAATCAGAGAAAACCATTAAATTAAGCATCAATATTAAGGGATAACCAATAAAAATGACTATGCAATCTGCTAGGGAGCATAGTGTAGCTGTCAGTCTCATTAGCCAAGAGAATACTTTGAGGAAGAGAACCAGACGTGCATGTGCACATGTAAATATACGTGACAAGTAGCAGGGGATTAGAAACAAGGCCTTGGTGAGAGTGTTGTCTCAAACCAAGTGGCTAGCATTTCAAAGACATTCAAGGGAGGTCCTATAGTTATGTAAGAACTTGACTCAAGGAAGTTCCCCAAGACAAAGCAAGGGAAGAGTCATAGAAACCATAAGGATTTTATCAATGAACAGAAATTGAGAGTATTGCTCCAGAAAAAATAAGTGTGACCATTCTAGTTTGTTTCACGTCATTTTCCCGAAGTTAGTAGATGGCTCTAGATTATCTTAAGATTCACATATTTCGAGGGTTATGAAGATTCTAGTTTGTTTCACATAATTTGCCAAAGTTAGCAGATGGCTCTAGAGTATCGTATGATTCACATATTTCAAGTCCGACGAACATTCCCTGATTTATATTCGCAGGTTTGCTGCATATATCATACATTCAGGACCCATATGAAATAGTCATAGAAACCATAAGGATTTTATCAATGAACAGAAATTGAGTGTATTGCTCCAGAAAAAATAAGTGTGACCATTCTAGTTTGTTTCACATCATTTTCCCGACGTTAGTAGATGGCTCTAGATTATCTTAAGATTCACATATTTTGAGGGGTATGAAGATTCTAGTTTGTTTCACATAATTTGCCAAAGTTAGCAGATGGCTCTAGAGTATCTTATGATTCACATATTTCAAGTCCAACGAACATTCCCTGATCTATATTCGCTGGTGTGCTACATACATTATACATTCAGGACCCATATGAAATAGTCATAGAAACCATAAGGATTTTATCAATGAACAGAAATTGAGTGTATTGCTCCAGAAAAAATAAGTGTGACCATTCTAGTTTGTTTCACATCATTTTCCCGAAGTTAGTAGATGGCTCTAGATTATCTTAAGATTCACATATTTTGAGGGGTATGAAGATTCTAGTTTGTTTCACATAATTTGCCAAAGTTAGCAGATGGCTCTAGAGTATCTTATGATTCACATATTTCAAGTCCAACAAACATTCCCTGATTTATATTCGCTAGTGTGCTACATACATTATACATTCAGGACCCATATGAAATATTCATAAATGCCACACAATTCCAAACTTCATTGAGATATGGAAAACTTTTTGACACTTTGTTATAAGTCAGAATACCTCACAAGTTACAAGAACTACTGTGGCATATGGTTCATGAAACCAGAATGCAGTTTGTTCATGTGGAATTCGGCTTCGCAGTCGTGAATCAGTGGTGAGGATGTATTCCACTGGCAACCTATCCAATGTAACGGGATTGCGAGCCTTGCTAGTAAGACATGCTCTCCTGAAGGGTACCCGAGCCTCAAATCCTTCTTTCACAATCGGCCACAGATCGTTCACATCCTCAACTGCAATACAAAAACTAGCAATAAGCTATTTTCATTGGCAGAATTTAGAAATAAAGCTTCTAATTTTTCTTTTTTGTTTAGCGAAAGGACATTATTACTGAGAAAATCATACACAAGAGTCCAACTGCCATTTCTGAAATCTCTGAAAAGCATTGTGTTTTCTGCCCCTCAACCCCACCACTTTTACTACAATAAGAAGGCAAATATCTGATGCTGATATGAACTTGAAATTCTTTCAAATCTTTCACAAACTCACTATGATGTGGATATGAACGTTCTATAATACATCTGTAAGTTGGATATGAGCTTGAATTCTCTCAGGATCTTTCTCAAATTTTACTATTTCTACTCTACAACTGATAATATGGATGTGAAATTTTGTTTTCCAGCTCCTTCTCAAACTTACTATTTTTACTGTTCTAAGTAGGTATCTGAAAGTGTGGATATGTAAATCCCCATGTATCTTTTCTTTCTCAGTGCTCTAGTTACAATAGTCTCAGCCTCTATATAATTCACCGTGTAAATGCTCCTTGTAGCTGTGTTCTGATCTTAATAATCACGGGCCCTATGTGATTCACCCTGTACTTTCCTTTCACGTCTTTCCCAACACCTATCAGTTTTTAATCTACACTAACAATGGGGACATGATAGCTGAAATTTCTTCCTAACAGTTCCAGCTCTCAAACATACCACTTTCCCTACCATAAACAAGTAACATTATGCATCTTATCATGAGGATATGAAGTTCAAATCCATTCAAATAATTCTCTAAAATTTATGATTTTCCTTCTCCATCTATTCATGTAGATATGAAGCTGCAAAGGTTCTTTTTCTGCTCCTTCTCAAAACTACATGCCACTTCCATTATTGTAGTTAAGGACTTGAGATTCTTTTTATACCCAAATTTACAATTTTTTTACTCTGCATCTTACAATGTAGATAGGTAAAATTTAAATTCCTTTCTTTCTAATATCCTTCGTCAGACTAGCACATATTTTTACACCACACCTGGCAATGCGATTGTAGAAATTTTAAAATGTGTGGTTTTCACAGATCCTTCTCAGAGCCATAAACATTTCTTACAGTTGTAAGCGAGCAAGCGAGAAATATATGGCTATCTCTTGGCAGATCAAAAGCAGGGCACGCAAAGGCAAAAAAAGAACACAAACAAAAGCAAAACAAACGCAAAAAGAAAGCAAGAAAATCACTTACTGGCTACGACGAGGTGATCACATGAGCTTTTCAGGGACTGGAGGTGAGATAGCATGGAAGCCATGGAGGGGCACGTTGTGTGCGTGCGTGTGTTTTAGATCACAGAATAGGACCATGAGCTGCCATTCTCTTCATCTTCATCTTCTTCTTCTTCTTCCTTCTTTTTTCTTTCTTCTTCGGCTTCTCTCAGCGATGAGATCTCCGTCTCTTTCTCTCTGTCTCAGACAGAGATGGATGGAGAGCTTCTGCAAATGCAGGCTCCTTCTTTCCTGAAATTACATAATTAGCCGCACTTCCTAATGAAGGAATTTTTCCCTAGCAGTTTCTATATTTCTCCAAATACCCTCGTCTCTATCTAAGCCCTCATTATTTCTCCAAAATACTGAGCAAAGTCAACTATGAGCTATCTAAGCAACAGTCGTGATCCACTCAATTCCTTTTTATTCTCAATTCTATGCATTTGTAGAGACAGAGCGATATACTGCCCTCAAATGTCAAGAATAAAATTCATTATATTTTTTATCATCCACTAGGAGGGCCAAGCTTGACCTTCAGAACATCTTGTATGTGGCTTTTTCTCCAAGGAGGGGGTTACTACTTTGTGGTTGAAACTCTCCACATGAAAGTAATGCACACACAATCTATGCTCACCCTTCTTTGAGGAGATTTGAGTAAGAAACTTAAATTATCATGCTCATCTAACAAGCCATTGCACTATTTGTGAAATACTTTGAGCATGCATGAAATAAGCGACATTCATCCTCCACTATGTTTTCATTGTATAGCTTCACACTTGGGTGTTGATGCCACAATGCTACCTTGACAACCAACTTGAGTGAACAAGTTCAAGGAAGTGTTAAGACGCTTCAAGAGCCAAGGCTCATGGGGGTAATAAGATGTGGTCCGATACATTCTAGCATTTTTACCTTGCATTGGGCCCAACATTGAGGATTAACATTTGCAATGTAATACTCCGAATTTGTCAAATGGAGCTATGGAGAGGGATCAATTAATGGATCCTACTATCATCCTCACAGGTCAAATGCTCACCTATGGGATCAAAATGTGAAACTTGTTTATAGAATTTATGTGAATCTCTAGATGTTGAACATTTTCCTAGGTGCCTATTATTGTGAGTGAAATGTGTGTAGGCATAGAGCTAAATTGAGGAAAGGTGTAAATCAAATTCTATTATGGTTACGGGTATAACATTGTAATGGAACGTGAGCAATAGAGACCTAAATCGGTATGGTTATCCTACAAAGACCATGAGGTTATAGATTGAATCCATGTCTTTTGCAATGGAATCTAATAAATTAGGAAAAATTATATGGTGCAATGAAGGTGGGGATGTGTGTGTGTGGTACTGTTCTAGTGTGCCACCCCCATGGAGCTGTGACAACACTTAGTTGTGGTACCATTGTAATGTTTTTCACACATTTATTAATATAATTGTGTGTTTTCATGAGAGAGAGAGAGATCCTTTGAAGCAAAGCCATGTGTTCACAAGTATCTTACAAAAAAGGTAAGAAGAAAGAGAGGATAACTGTTTGCAAACTTTTGAAAAAAGAGGTATCTCACAAAATATCTTAAAAAAATAGATGCTCCTTCATTTATTGATTTATTATAAACAATTTTTGTATTGCTTTCCATTTGGACATTGCATCGGAGCTACTTCGATATAATGAGTTGGGGCACAAACATATAATATCTCCCAATGTTGTAAAAATCATTTTCAAAATCAAGATTATAGCTGAAGCTATGTCAAATTTCTGTAGAAGGAATTTCTGTTCAGCTTGTAGGAACTTCAGATGTTGTGGACAATTCATTTAGTTGTTCAATCTGCATCCATATCTTAACAGCAAAAAACTATAATCATATGCCACTATATATATATAACCAATCATCAAGATTCATGAAACATTTTTCCATTTAAAGGCAACACTAGGGTCGTTTAACACTACATCTTCGCTATGAATTTGTCAAGTTGATCGAGTACAATCATTGCCTTCAAGATTATCATGCACAACCATATGGCTCATGAAGCACAAGCCATTACAAACAGCTCAAGTGCTTCTATGATAACCTTCAAGCTCTTACAAAATGCTCTTAACATCTATTAATAACATAAAAAACATGAGCCTTACTTTCTTTGCATGCACATCTGTTAAAATTGTTCAAGGTCAGACTTCATAAGACCAGACCCAGGTAATGCCCATGAGCATGTTCTTTTTTAAGTAGACGAACGAACATATCCACATTATGAAGCAGAAAGAGACATCAATGATCAGACACAACAATATTTCTTCAAAAACATAACAAAAGACACTTTAATGTGGATGTGCTGGATACTGATACAATGCTCTAAAAAGATAAAGCAATTAAGCAACAACAAAAATAAAAATTGAGGCTTTCACCATTGAGTTTTGATCTTGGAGTGCCTCTACAAAGCATGGTGGGTCGACACAAATTGCACAAAACAAAAGGAAACAAGGCTGTATAAAAGCCATGAAATGCCATGGACAAAGAATCTAGCCAGTAGTACACTATTGAGGTAGATAATGATGATATATCAGTGTTTGTGGGGTCCAAACATGACGAATGGATGAGAACAAGAAGTTGAGTCTGATGCCTTGGACTAATCAGCTATAGAGAATGAGAAGAGTGAAGGAGAGGATTCACTAGATATGCCTTCAAAAATCTTTCACATATATCAATGGGAAGTTGAGGCTGAAAATATCCCCATCAAAGGAAATGAAACAAAAAAAAGGAAAAACAACTTGTGAATCCATGATACGTAAGGTATATAGCATCATTTCAAGCCACTCCTCCCAACTTAACTGATATTGCATTGCTGTAGGAATGGGTGCTCATATGTTACATGCCTCGTCCAGTAGCTCTTATACTTTGACATACCAAGCTCCAACCAAGGTTTCATGTTCCCATTGTAATGAATCACAGCCGCACCTTCAATCTCGCCACGATCCACACTCGGGTTATAGCCTAGGCCCAACACATGCCACGATTTGTCGAGAGAATGGGTCAAGTTGTAGAATGTGATGAGTCCCGGTGGTAACGTCCCAAGCTTCCAAAGGACTCTGTCTTCATTCTAGACCAAGTAGGTGAGTACAAAACATGGATTAAGTTAGTTGAAAACAGAAGCAAAGTTGGTTAAGCAAGTTTTAAGAAAGCTGTTAATTTAGTTCAAACAATCAGTCAAGTTAAAAAGCACCAGCCAAATCAATTATGTCAGTTAAAAATTAGTTAGTTAAATTAGTTGAATTTTAAAAAACACTAAAAGTTAGCACACCAGAAACAGTCAGTTTAGCTAGTTAACAAACAAAAACAAAGTTATTGACTGTGAAGATAGCATTCATTTCTTATGATCAGTTCACTCCACATTCTCTTACCATATCTTGCCACTTGTGGTAGATGCCTGTGATATCTTTGATCTTCCATTGTTGCAGATCAAAGATGTTCATGCCATATGCCCACCCACATGCATTCGGATCAAAGTTCTTCTTGATATGTGGGTTCGAGAAGTTGAGGTACTTATCAAACCGATGGAAGCTATGCCCACATGTCTCTACCGCACCATTCACTTTGCCATGTAGATCCACACTCCAGAGAGGAGTTAAATCCTTTTGTACTACAATGTCATCATCTAGGAAGAGGATTTTATGAAGCTTTGGGTAGACCTCTGGGAGGTAAAAGCGAAGGTGATTTAACATCGAGAGATATTTGGGGTTTCGGTACTTGAGGCTGGATGAGCCGGCTGCTAATGTAGTTGGATGATCTGCTTTGAAATAGTACTCTTTCATCGCAGCTGATTCTAGCTGCCTTAGAACAGGACAATAGCTCGAATTAAGCCATTTGAAATCATCAATATTATGCACCTCAATAGTGGCATTTCCTGGAGGATTTGTTAGGAACCACATTCTCATTGCAGCATAGTTTAGCTTGTCAGTTACAAGATGAAAAACGTGCTTCCATGGCTCCTGGTAAAGCAATTCCGAGAATATGAGCATATAAAGATCTTAAGCATCACAATTTTGACAAAAGAAAGAAAGAATATTAACATCTCTTAAAAATGAACAGCATATCCTATGAGAAAGCTAACAAAGATGACATTGGGTTGAAAGTAAGATATTATGATTACCTAGCAAATAGGTAACATATACCTATGGTTATAATTTACCTTAGCAGCAAGAATGGTTGAATTAACTACCACTGAAGCGGCAAGAACATTATCAGAGAATAAGGCGTAATGGAAAAGATTAGTGTCTTCAAGATTAGCCTGGCCAGGGAATTCTCTTTCATCCTCAGTTAGTTTGTAGTATTCAATTGTCAGCCGCATTGACAGACAGTGTATTCCCTTGGGAAGCGTTTTTGCTGCTAATTGGCTCAAAAAGGTACTTTGCTTCTTTAATACATGTGTTTGCTCTTCAGATAACTGTAGCATCGCCCTTAGCTTTTTAGTTATGCCCGGACAGTCATATAGTTTCTGTCTCGCAATTGTGAGTGTTTGTCCCATAGCCTTGATTCTTTCAGAGGCACTGAAACACTATCAAAACAAACATGTTATAACTTATGACTACTGAAACAAACACCAAATAAAATGTAAGAAGAAAAATAAAAACTTGGATTGATCAATTTTAGCATTCAACAGCTATAAGGAAAATAAAGAAACACATAACAATTATATTGTTAAATGTATGTGGCTACATATTATTATGAAAAATGGTATATAGATGCTATACATTATGTCACTATTAAAGTTGAACTATGTCACATGTAGGTTAAGAGTGCCTTCAGCCATGTCTATCGGATGTATCAAATAAAAATAGAAATAAAGTAGTTTCTCAAGCAATCCACTCAATGCAATTTCACCAAAATCATGAAATATCGGTTGCACAAACATCCAAACCTGCGGGGCTGCAAATCTGCATCAGTATTTGCTTCTCCAAGTGTCCGCTGACTCTCCTTGATGCGCTGCCTTAAATCGTTCAATAAGCGAGGTTGCTTGTGTGATTGAGCTATGCTAGAATAGACTCTAGCCATTATCAGCTGATCCCGCATCAATCTCACAAGGGAATCCGAATTCTCATCAGTATCCCTCCTCCATATACTGTATTTGCTTAAAACGCTGCCACTATTTACACTTTTGGACCTCTCTGTAAGCACCTCGTCCAATTTGGGTGCAGTTCCATCATTCTCTTGAGTAAGATCTCTCAAGCGCTTCACCGTTCTTTCCATTCGCATTTTCTACACATAAGAACACAAACTGTGTAAGAAGTCAATGCAGATTCAAAAGAAACCCTTGGAAAACATTGGTTCAATGCAGATTCGCCATTAATAGACAATGAAGAAACCCTTGGAGAATCCTAAAGAAAACATTATGTTATGGAGAATCCATATCTATTGCGTTGATTCAAAACATCAATATATAACTGTGACGATGCATAAGGAAACAGATAGGAATCGTCCATTAGTAAAAAAAACATTCATTTCCAACAAAATTGTTAGAAGAAGGTGACTTACACGCCTGGCATCTTGTACAGGGCTGACCTTGTCATCAGGTGCACTGAGCTGGTTGCCACCAGGTGTATTCTCTGGGTTATGATCTTTTGCTACTTCTGCAGATACAAAGTGTGTACAAATGTGGTTACAACAGGTAGACCAAATGGGAAAGTAGCTAAAGAGGGTGGCTTGTTATCTTGCCTTCAAGAGCATCTAAATTTTCAACTAGATTTTCCCCCATTACAGCTCCACCAGCTTTACCAGTCAGCTTTCCGATGCTTAACTCAGAGTTTGTGCCGATTTTGCCAGCATTACTAGGCTCGTTTATCTTTGTCAATCAAATAGATAAAGTAAATCACCTAATATACTAAGCTTTAGAAAAGCTCAAGAAAAGCACACCTGTGATGAACCTATCAACGGAGACACAGGATTTTCAGTTACCCATGATGATGACAATCTTTGCCTGTGAGCTTTCTCGCGGCTCAGAGACCCAGCATCCTCAATGTTCGATAAGATAGTCTCAATAACCTAGTGCCAGTTAAGGTTACATCTTAGTAATTGAAACTTAATTCGTGAAAACATATTTCATTGTTTCATGCTCATAATAATATCATTCTTACCTCCTTCGGAAATATGTTCTCGATCTGCTCGATACTATTAGTGAGATGTTCTCCTCGTATCTGGTGCAGCAATGAAACTGAGATTAATGAATGTCTGCATCTTAAGCTTTGTCAGTCCACCAGAAACAAGTAGCTAAGGTTCACCACCCAGCTCTTTATAGTATGATCAATGCCAGAAATAGAGTAGTCATAGTTTTTCTATGATTCCATGACTATAACTAGGCTATCCACAAGAACTATATTCACATGGTGAACCCTAGACCAGCCAATGAACTTGTTCAAGTTATCTACCATAGCAATGGACATCTTAATAAACTTAAGGTATATCAGTATGACATAAAAAAAAAAAATCTACTCACTAAAGCATTTTCCGTCGAATCGATGAAGTCTCTTTGACCTAAAAAGCATGATGAAAAAAACATCTTGTTGATGAAGAAGCAACCCGAATTAAATTGGAAGATTGATAGGGCATTTCGGGGGGAATACATTACCAGAACTGAAGATGAGAGTTCCTCCTTGGTTAGAGAAGAAGAGTAATGGCGTTGAAATCGATATGCAGAAGATTCCGAGTACGAGGACATAGTATTTTCGGTTACTTTTGGGAGTGCTAGCCACTCTGCGCAGCCCCATATCTCTGTTACACACTCTGATTTTAGAAAGAGAAAAAAAATCTCTGATCTATCACAATTCTTGATGGTAGTTAAAATAGGATGTGTCGTAAAGATGAGACACAGAAATATGGACTCTTAAAAGTGTGTTTCAAAAAAAGAACCCAGCATTGGGTTGAATTAGAGTTATTAAAGAGGGGATTAAAATAGGACTCTGCGTTTGATTGAATTGGGGTTCTTTACTACACATCCAAGAACCCTAAGTCAAGCCAATTCTGTGTCTTTTCTTTACCACACTCTTACGGACCATAATTTCTGTACATTTTCCCCCAGTCTGAAGAAACCCTAATTTACAACAATGCTTAGTCCTTTGCCACACTTTGAAAAACTAATACAACTTCATGTTAAATATATTCTTAACCCACTTTTAAGAGCCCTAATTTCTGGGTCATGCTTTAACGTACTCTTAACAGACCTAATTCATAGCAATGTTCCTTCTCTCTTTACCCCACTCTTAAGAACTCTAAGTCATCAGTTACAAGAATAGTTAACCTTTTTTTTACAGCATTTAGAAACCATAATGTTTCAGATTTTAGAATCCAATGCTCAATATTCTCTTTACTACTGCCTTAGGAACCCAATGCCCGATTATTTTCTTTAACCCACTGTTCGAAACTCTAATGTCTGTCTCTTTTTATACAAATCCTAATTTCTGAGTATTTTTTTCTTTACCTCGCTCTTAAGAAAATCTAATTTCTGTCTCTTTTCTTTACCACATTCTTGAGGACGTTGATTCAACATAACGTTGGAGTCTTTTCTTTACGGCATACTCTTTAGAGCAGCCGTAATTCCTATGTCTTAACCCTGTTTTTTTCCAAAAGAAAACAATTTCTTTAACGCAATGCTGAGTCATGTTGCTGTTTAGGAAGCGCGTTTGGACAACAGAAAGAAGAAGAAAACCCTAATTCTAAGAAAACGTAAAGAAGATATAGACAGGCAGGCAGAGAGAGAGAGAAGGGGGGGAAGAGGGATTCTTACCTTTCAGAGCTTGAATTTGTAAAGATCGAGAGATGGAATAGTTAAGAGAGCAGTGGGGAAGAAAGAGAGGATGAGTTGGGGGGGGGTTCTTCAGCAGGACCAACAGAAGGAGAAGAAGAAGAAGAACAGAGTGTGAGCTGAGCTCACCATAGCTCTCTCTCTCTCTCTCCCTCTCCGAGGAAATATTCAGAGTACATAAATAAATATTTTTTCCTTTTTTCGGAAAAATAAATAAATAAATATTTCTTCTTTTTTCCTTTTTTCTTTTTTCTTTTTCCTTTTTTTCATTTTTTCTTTTTTCTTTTTTCATTTTTTCATTTTTTTTCGTTTTTTCTTTTTCGTTTTTTCTTTTTCTTTTTTTCTTTTTTCTTTTTTCTTTTTTCTTTTTCCTTTTTCCTTTTTCCTTTTTTCATTTTTCATTTTTCATTTTTCATTTTTCATTTTTCCCTTTTTTTCCTTTTTTCTTTTTTTTCCTTTTTTTCCTTTTTTCTTTTTTCTTTTTTCCTTTTTCTTTTTTCCTTTTTTTCCTTTTTTTCCTTTTTTCTTTTTCCTTTTTTCCTTTTGTCTTTTTTATTTTATTTTTTCAATTTATTATGCTTTGGAGGAGATAATGGAGGGGAGGTCCGTCATCCGACGTGGCATCCACATTCGCACGGTCGTCTGCAGACGTGGCACCCAAGCTTTTCTTTGTCCAGATTTTTGTCCCCCCAACTCCCCCCCCCCCCCCCCCCCAAAACCCTAGAAAAGCTTCATTCAAAAAGCAACAAAAAAAACAAATTAATTAACTAATTAAAATGGAACAATAAATAGCCCCGGATGATCCATGATGCCTCTAGATTCCTTCTGCCTCACTTGGCATGTCCCATCACCCGATAGGTTCCGTCACTCTATTGGCCACATGAACTGGTCGGCCTCCCAACAAACACACACACCCCAATTGTCCACCCCAACTTCCCTTTGTCCGTTCGTCCATGTCTCGTGAAATGTCTTTACAATCGCTCCACCCTAGGATCCCTCCATTTTTCAGGTGGGATCAAACACAATCAATACCGGAAAGAAAAATGACTTTTCTTCGTCCCAAACCTCCTCCATCTATGGCTTCACATGATTCCCACCTAACTCACTACGACCCCCCCCCCCTTTGTTTGTTTGTTTGTTATGAACGTGTGTACTCGTTCATTCGGCTTCACTCCCATTGTTTGAGAGACTTTTCTTGACTCCCCTCGTGCATGCATTTTGATAGGTTCCTCTATTGCCCCTACTATTGTTAGATTATCCGTCATTTTGGATGTGTTCATGTGTAAGAGAGTGTCGTATAATCTCTCTTAACAAATGGCACTCTCGTAGGTTTCTTGATGACCCTTCTTTTATTTTTAGTGGGCCATGCTCACAGTTTTCGTGTTTTATTTATTGGCTATCAGTCATGATGATGATGTGCTCACATTCAAGCTCCCCCGTGGACCACGAGTTCATGTCTTGATAATGTCTCAACGTTCTTACCCAATGATACCACAAACAAAAGAACCCATGCATACAATTTATTGAATCTATAAACAATCAAGTACAGAAATGTTATTCAAAGAATAAACGTTGAGAATGTTTAAAGCACATTGATGAACATGTAATCCTAACTTGTTAGGTCAGAAGAGGGAGTATTGTTAACAAGAGACAATGGCTTCTTTCCTTTGGATATCTTGACGTTCATATGTTTTATAAGTATTAGGGATAGATCCATTCATGATAAAGTGTGGTAATGAACACAAGTCAGGAAGAGAATAAGAATGAAACAACAATATGCCTTCTTCAAATAGCATGTGACTAAAATAAAAACCAAGGTGCCTCTACATAAGCTATATGATGGAAGTCATTACTTCTCTTGTGTAGCTTTTCACCTACTGGGAGAGAATGTTCACGTTCTACCTTGGATAAAGCAAGAGAGATTGAGATTAAGGTTATACATAACATAGATTTACTAATTCCTCACACTTCTATACTAGAATTATGAGGATTTGGAGAAATCTTTATGCAAATTCAAATAATCTATCCTTTAATGATAATAGCCTTGTCCACGTAAAGTATCTTCCTTTCACTTGAAAACACATTGTTTGCCTGCTTTCTTTTTGTTTATTGCAACATTATTCAAGAAAGTGTATGATTTCATTATGTAGTCAAATCAAGAAGAAAAGTATTTGCCTAGTGTCATGCTTTCATTTTTATTTGTGAATCTAACTATAATATGATTGTAGTAAGTTGCTCTAAAGTTGAAAGTGATATGTAAAACATATATGAAAAGATGTACATATGCTTTTCTTCAAAGGGAAAGTCATAAACTTTCAAAATGTTGAATGCTAATTCGTTCTTTTTAACTCATAACCTTCAATATAAACAGAGACATCATATATTTGAACCGTGGGCTACAAAACACATAATAATTGATGTAGTTGTGTAGAAGAAATATTCATTGAAACAAAGATATTGTCCTGGGCATCATTAATGTGCACACCATGAACATGGGCATCATCCATATAGTTGGGAAGTTTCCCCTCAAAAATAACATTTGTGTGGATGCCTTCTTAGGCATTGGGTTGCTTGAGAAGAACAATATGTTATGACCTACCACAATAAAGTTGCAGTAAAGTTAATTATTGACACACATAGTTAGTGCTTGGGCTACAAACATTACCAAGTTTTCAATAAATTCTGATAATTCTCTCCCTTTTTGGATATCAAAACACATTAAACTTCTAGATGCAACATAAAGTAGAATTAAGGATAAATTCAAAGTTCAAAGGGTCCCCAATTTCTTGTTGAGAAATTACCAAGCATCTACATAACATTGGATTGCCACACTACCATAGAAATATAGGGTACATAATTGGTACACTCTACCATAGAAATATAGGGTACATAATTGGTACACTTGTATTCGTTATGTAACTTTTCATAATAAAATACTAATGAAATTATTTATCTCATAAATAACCATATTCATAAAAAATAAGTCATGAGAAGCTTTGAGTGATGAGCATATATATTGATAATACTAATTCTCAAGGGGACAAGCTTGATATCGCCCCATGTACAAAGAGTACTTTTGATGTTTTCCCAATAAAAAATCCACATATACTCATTTCCTGGAACTTGACGAACATGATATTGGAAGTCTAGATTGAACACAATTCAATTTGTCTCTTGCATAACACTAAACTTGGTCGATTAATAGCCAAATTATATGGTCAAGTGTTTACCACGAGGTTTGTGTGGTAACAAAATATTTTTTGTGTGTATGGCACACTCTTTTCTTACATGCCATATAAAGAGAATGTCGAATTACATCAAGCCTTAGGAAGCATTGTCTTGTTGATCATGAAATGATCTACAATTATAGAAGTTATAAGCATTTTGCCCTTTTTCTCTTCTTATTAAACTATAGTTGCACCTAAAAAAAAGTTTCCTTTTAGAGCACTACATATAAAATTCTTAAGCACAAGCAAATGTATTGTTGTTTGGATCCCCCACCTTCATCCACATTTTAACAATAGTTAAAATTTGTGTCCCCATATAATCATGGTATGCAAGATGTATTTACCAAATCATGGCAGATTAGATAAATAAATATTGCATAACATGATTTTATGGGGGCGATTTTTTAAACTATTGTTAAAATGTGTTTGAGCACAATTTGGGCTCCATAAAGAGAAGGGTTGGCTATTGTAAGGAGTATATATTGGTTTATGGTAGCTGTAAAAGAGATGATAAGAGGAGAAACTAGAACATGATATTCAATGCTAAAATGAGATTTATAGATTTGAAAGCATTGAATATGCACGTCCAATGAATTATAATGCTAAAAGAGAATATTGTGTAACTTGATCTAGTGTGCTTGTCATAATTTTGTCACATAGTTAGAAATGTGTTTCACTTTCATGTCACCAGTCAAACACCAATATATTTACGAACCAAAAACTAAATGTTGATTTATGTCATATCTACTCATTTGTAAAAGACTGTCTCTTTTATAATCAGCGAGGAGATAATCTGTCAACAATTTACCCACACAATGTACAACTGTGCCATTGGATTTTTTATTAAATGGGAAGGAAGTCTCTCATCATAACTATTTGACAAATACAATACTGTGGACAACAATGAGTTCACAAATGTGTCATGTAAGGCTATATTATGGAAATTCTCATTCAAATAAAAAAATCATGGCGGTATATACTTGAGCTTGCCATTACGATAAGTCTCAAGCAATGTGTTTGATGATTTAGTACTTAATTCAAATCCCTCATTATTTTAGTTTGATATCATACACATTAATCATTTGACCTTAAAATTTTGGTTTGGCAACATTGACATTATCATTTCCCCACAACACAAGGATTGTAAACAATATCATTGAGCTTTTAAAAACAATCCCCAATAAACTATGATTATTTAATCTGACCGATGTGATTTCTTTTCTGTTACCAAGATTAAAAAACATGTAGATATTTTCATGTTATCATTATAAAAAGTCCCTTTTTGAGTTCTTTGGAAGTTTATTAAAAAAAGGAAGTACATATGAACTTGGACTCCAAGTAAAATCATAGAATGCTAGTTGCCATCTTATAGTTCATAACCTTTTTGTTGCTTCAATAATGTTTATGATCCAATAAAGGTAATCTCTTGGCAAACAAAGGTTTATGATTGGAGAGTAATGGCTATCCAAGTCTTTTAATAGTTCCATAACGTCAGGATAGCATGATGGAGCACGAACGAGGATAAGGTGAACCAACAATTCTTTAAGTATAAAAGGCCGAGAACAAACGGTAGCTACAATCCTAATCTGATTAAGGAGGATGAATCACTGTCGGAGGATGTATCGGAGATCATGGAGGCAATCATAACTCACTATAGTGGGCTACTCTCATCTAGTTATAGTATCCCCAAACAACCTTCACTGGCAGAACTTGTACTAGAGGGAATGCAACAAAGAATTTTAGAGGTTGCACAAGTTAATTTGTCCAGGCCACTCTTGGAAGACGAAGTGTCAGATGCTTTGGCAGGTATATGTAGAACGTCTTGTCTAGGCCTTGACGGATTATCAAGAGATTTTTTTGAAAATTTTGCACAAGTTAATTTGTCCAGGCCACTCTTGGAAGAGGAGGTGTCAGATGCTTTGGTGGTTATATGTAGAACGTCTTATCCAAGCGTTGAAGGATTATCAAGGTATTTATTTGAAATTTTTTGGGAAGTGATTAAGGTTGAGTTGGTTGCTAGTCAAAATGAGGCATGGGATGTTGGGTGCTTACCTGAGCATTTTAAAGAGGGGCTAATATTTCTAATTCCTAAGGTACATGGTATAATAACTGATGTGAGGCAATGGAGACCGATCACGTTACTCAATTTGGCCAAGAGGGGCAAACCCCACTTGCATGCACTAATTAATGTTGGACATACAAGATTCATGGAAAATAGATGTATAATTGATAATATGTTGACCTTTTGGGAGGGGATTGCCTTGGCAAAGAAAACCAATCAACATATTGCATGTCTCATGCTTGATTTCGAGAAGGCATATGACAGAGTGCAATGGCCTTTTTTAGACAAAGTCATGGAGAGGTTGGGTCTACCCTCAAAATGGAGATGAATTGTGTTGGCCCTTTACAAAGGAAGCTTGAGTAGGGTGTTGGTGTTAGGGCATCGAGGCCCACCAATTCCATTATGCAGGTATGTCAGGCAAGGGTGTCTGTTGTCCCCTTACCTTTATTTATTTATTTCAGAGACATTCTCTTTCTTTTTAAACATACTGGATTTAGGAATAAGGGGATTAGTTGTCCCACATGTGTGCAAGGATTTGTTGGACTCAACGTATGCAAATGACACTATGCTCTATATGCAAGACAATGGCGCTAATTTACAACAGGTCGAATGACAGATTGAGTTGTTTTGTAAAGCATCAAGAGGGACAATTAATTGGAACAAAAGCAGAGGGCTCTGGGTAAATCCAAACCCATGGCCGCTTTGGTGCCCTAATGCTAATTTTCAATGGGTCCCCAATGGAATGGCTGTTAAATATTTGGGCTTTTTCCTAGGAGTTGAGATTCAGAAAAATCAATAGTTGTGAAAGAAAAAATCAGAAAAAAGCTTTGATTATGGGCATAAGTAAAGCTTTCCCTTGCAAGTAGAGTGGTTGTGGTAAACCACATTTTGTTGGCCACCATGTGGCACTCGTTGGCATGCTGGATGTTAGACAAATCTTGCATAAAAAACATTAAGGCAATGGTGAGAGGGTTCCTTTGGTCGGGTAGAGACCATGAGACAACGTCAGCTAAAGTGGCGTGGAGTTATTTAATCAAGGTGAAAAATCAGGGTGGACTTTGGGCTGGTGGATCCGGTTCACCAAACTAAGGCTTTACTTGGTAAGCTCCTGGTGTGAAGTCTACAACTTGGACTAGAATTGTGGAAGTTGCTTCTTAGGGATAGAGCTGAACTCTAGTGCCCGAGGAATGGCGGCCCTTGGAAGGCAAAGAAGTGGTGGTTGTTCAGTCCAAGCCTAAAGTTAAAAGAACCGACTAGCATGGAGGACAGGGTGACCCACACCATCATGAGGGCCTAATTGAGTTTAAGAGAAGGGTTGGTCTTAATGCAACTGAAAACGATGGAGGAATAGCTCAGACAACCGTTGTTTGGGAACCCCAGGATTAGAAGCGAAGATGGTATGATGCTTGGCCAGAAAAAATATTTGTCATGGGGCTAGATGTTAGTTCAGTAAGAGACGGGGAGGTTTTCAAAATGAAGAGGAGGGAGGGTTAGGCTGGTAGTACTTTGTTTACTGGTAGGCTGGAAAAGGTGACCCAGTTGATAGATAAGGTTGTTGATGGTCTAGCTAGGTTGAATGACGAAGAGGGGGCCTGGTTTGGGTGGTTTGTAGGTGAAGATGATGTACAAATTATTCATGGCAGGTGCCCATCTAATGAGTATCGTTTGTGGGGCAACCTAAGTGCTTTGACATACAATGGCCAGTGATTGGCAGTGCAGGTGGTAGTGTTGGAATGTAAGAAGTGGCAAGTAAACCTGGACCCTGGGAAGCTGGAAACTGATTGTAAACTCTGGATATTTGACAACAAGCCCTTATGTGATTTGGAATGGGATCCACTAGAGGTATGGTGGCAGAAACTGAGAACGAACAAACTGAAAAGGTTTTTCGAGTACAATACTAAGCTAGGAAGGCAAATCATTGGCTCCAAATCAATGGGTGTTGCTCAAACTCACAATAGTTTGAGGGATAAAGGCATATCTGATGACTTGTTGAAGTTGTTTTGGAGGAGACTATGGACGTCCGACATGCCAGAAAAAATAAAGCTTTGTTTGTGGCTTCTTAGCCATAAGGCGGTACCTGTGGGGGAGTGGTTGATGTGTCGTGGTGGGGGAGGTTGGTTGCAAGATATGTGGACACTCTTTGGAATCGATTCCTCACTGTTTTTGGATTGTGCAAAGGCGATTAGCATTTGGGGTGGAAGTCTCAAGATTGTGGCAACATGCGGTGTGAATGAGAGAGTTGTATGGGGGTCCTTACAAGGGCTGACGTTAACAGGGGAAGGTTGGGCGGAACAGTTAAACCCCCATGGTCATGGATTTATAGTGCAGGGTGGTAATGTGTTTCAATGTGTTGAGTGCAAATACAGCTGGTACTTAGCCTTCGATCGCTACCAACCTCACAAGGATGTCATCAATTCGCAGGTGGTTATTAAGTAAAAAGTGTAATATAAATGGCTACCAAACCAAAGTTCTTCTTTTGAACTTGATTTTGTAACTGTACCTTCCATGTCAATAAGATTTTGTTTTGGAGTTCGACCTGGCACAAACTCTGAATTTTTTGAGGAGATATGGATTATGGTGGCTTGCTTAACGGTTTGACACATTTGGACCATGCGTTGTAAGTGTGTTTTTTAGCAACACAAGCTCCCAAGTGGTGAGGCGTTGCTAAACATCTGGTTCGAGCTGGTATCTTGGTTGTGAGGATGGTACAACTCGATTCAGGGGGGATAAGATGAAGCAGAAAGAGCTCGGTCAAAGTTTCTGCTGAAATGGGGCAATTCTCCTATGGTGGTCAGATCATCATCAAGGCCTAAATGGAACTACCAAGCACCCAGATGGTTGTTTCTGCCAATGGCTTCCATTAGTGACCAAGAGCTGTAAATATGTATAGTTGTGTTACAAGTTAGTTACCATGTTAAAAGAGTTGATGGGATACTTTTGTTGTAAATGAGGGGGTGGGGACTATGATCACTTTGGTGAGAAGATCAGAGTGAGTTTTGCTGAAAATTGTTGGTCTTTGATGTACTTTGCAAGCTAACTAATGCGAAGTATGTTTTATTTGGAAAAAAAAATAGTTCCATAATGTTGACATCGTTCCTTAAAAGAATACAAACTATAAAGTTTTTTTTTTATTAATGTATGTCAAAGGGTGAACTATGAAGCCTTACACATTGTTCAATATGTTAAATCTGCATAATTTCTATGGCTTCAAAAACATAATTCGAGGAGGCATGTCAGTGTCATAACTCTATTAAGCATCCAATACGTACACAAAATTTAACATATAACTTAAGCATGTATTGGAGTTATACCATAAAATTTAATTGCATTTTCTCCAAGGTATAATCTTTGTGAGCCATCACAATTATTACTACAATACAAGTTTAACTATAAAACATTTGTACCAATGCATCTTAAGTTTAAGATAAAAATGCATGCTATGAAGACATTTAAGTACTTGTGATGTATAGTACTAGCACATTAATGCAATTTTGGGGGTTGACCAACCTTTCGAATAGGTTGGTGGGTATACATGTGTGTGCTTGTCTGCATCAATACTCTCTTACTAATTTCTACACCTAATTTTGGTAAGGACGCCACCCTCTATTATAGAGCATGGGTATTGTTGTGATTTATTACAATATCAATCATCCTCTTCACGTGACCTTGGTGAGTGGATGCCTTCACTCCATAAAACCAAGAATATTGTGTTATGAACTTGTGATTTGTGATGCCTAAAGATGAAGTGAAAACTTGCAAAAAGAAAAGTAACGTGCAAAATTGTGCTCAAAGCGTCAAAAGAAATATAAACCTTGACCCAAGATATAAATGGGGCTTGAAACCACAACTTTAGATATTGTGCTTAACATACAATAGTATGTTAGTATGTGTCATGGTATCTTGCCTAATGATAGGACGATATGCAATTTCAAATGGTGTATTACTTACTTAATCTCAATAACCATAATGATATCATGACTTCAGATGGACTTTCAAGAACCATAATGATTTCATATCATGATTTCAACATTCCTCATTTGAACTTGGTAAATTGCATGCATAGTGCCATTGACATATTGCACACATTGTATCTATTCCACGTTATCAAATGTAGTTAAAATTATAAAATTTTGCTTTGAGATTTCGTAAAACCTCAACCAAACTTTGAAAAAACACACCAAATTAAGGTTGCTCGTCACATGATCACATAATTTTTTTACTTGATGATAATTTTGGGCATCAACCAAAGCTATTCACACAAATTCTACCCACATTCACAAATCCAAATGAATAAGTCTTACATGGAAAGACTAAGGTTTATAAGAAAAGAGATGATTCCAACAAAGACTTGGTAATGCATACCATTTGAGTTATTGTGATTCTTTTTTATTAAAAATGTTTCAACAATTTGCAAAAGAAATTGGATCTCCTCACTTTGTAGCTTTATCAATCAATATGATCTAAAAAGTTCCTTCAGCTACAATGTGTCACAACCCTCAGGCAATCACTATTGGAGATGAGTCCAAGACCCACATGTCACAAGTGACATGACAAACACACATTTACTCATGGAAAGAGTTACTATGCTCTTCCATAGAAGACCATAAATTCAAGCATCCCTACGTTCGAAAAGGCAATAACACTATGCAAGGCATAGTTTGTGCTGTCATGTCTTTCTTTGGTCCAACCAAGAGGAAAGAAGAGAAAGTAGCACATGGAGGAATAAGTGGACATACTAGACAAAAGGCAAACATGTTTGGGTATAAGATTAGGTACACAACACCATGGTTGCATATTAAGTATTTCCCAATCCATTAACTCTTTAATTTCAAACCCAAGAAGTTTTTTCGTTCTTATGAACAAGTAAAATCCCTTTCACTTATCAACATTCACCCATTGATGATCTTGCCACACTCCATAATTCACCACTCACTCAAGCATTACAATTGATTTTTTACACAAAATAAGAACAAAATTGTACCTTGCTTTAAAACATCAAACCCTGCCACCAAAGAATATTCTATCAAAGACAATAAGCTTGGGTCACACACAACCCATAAACAACGGGCATAGTTCACACAATAATGCAAATTGTGTGGAAAACATCATACTTAGAAAGATGAAAGGAGTGGAAAATGTAAAAAAGCCCCGTAAACTGTAGAGAATGCACTTTGAGCGAATAGAGTCACAAATTTATGTTGACAACAGAAAGAACACAATAATTACAGAGCAATTTTAAAAATATAATATAAATAGGTATTTTGTTTCTTTCAAACAAAAACACACCCATGCCACCGTTCAGCCACAAATTGAACACTGAATGATCCAAATATTAACTTGTAAACTCCTATGTATTAAGGATTGTACAATGATGCTCATATTCATCGTAATACCTTATGGGATATACAATCCTTCATGCCTGCAATGTACACACCAATTTCAAGAAAATTCCTTTGGAAACAAAAACAAGATGAAGATGAAGATCAAAGAGACTTTTACCTTAGTAGCAATGTTGCTGGAGAGCCAATCCAAACCTTCATACAAGCCCTCTCCAGATGTTGCACATGTACTTTGAATATACCTAAAGCATTGGCAAAGTTCAAAAAACATGAAGCAACCAAGCAACAGTATAAGGCAATTTTGCAAATTACAAGAATTTTGGTTGCTCTCATTGGAATGATATGCAATGAAAAATTAAGCAATTCTCTGGGGGCTTGACTGTTTATTAGAAGCAACACATTACACAATTATAATATTCACAATCTGTACTTTTTCATCATAAAAACTCAATACGCTAGCCTCGCAGGAATATGGACAAGGTAAACTTTATACAATAAAAATTGACCAAATATTGGTAAACTAAACTTAGGAGAAAAAACTTACCCCCCAAAATATTGATAGCTACATTGAAAAAAGAAAACAAATATACCAAAAAGCTTAAAGTTAGAGAAATATTGAGTACCAGTGACGTTGGCGAAGAGAGTGGAGACCCAATTTATCAGTAATTTCAGCTGCATTCATAGCATTTGGCAAATCCTGCTTGTTTGCAAACACAAGAAGCACTGCATCGCGGAGCTCATCCTGGAAAGGGAGTTTTAACCCAGCAGTTCATAAATATCAATACATATATAGCCATAGAAGTCAATAATAACTTTCTTCATAAATGTGTTGATCTAGCTTAAATAGCTAACATCAAAATCCGATATGGAGAGAAGTCTTAGGGTTTAGGGTTTCTTGGAACATGGATTTAGACTTTTGGTCATTTGGTTTACTGCCTTTAAGACATTGCAGGGTACGGGATTATATTTAGGATCTAGGTTTAGACTTGGGGGTTTAGTGGTTTAACGTTTAAGGTATAGGACCAAAGGTTTGGGGTTTAAAGAGTAGGGCCTTAAAAAGAAATTTTAAGTGAGATCGAACACTCACCTCATTCAACATCCGATGAAGCTCATCACGTGCTTCAACAACACGGTCCCGATCATTACTGTCCACGACAAAAATAAGACCTTGGGTGTTTTGGAAGTAATGCCTCCACAAGGGTCGAATCTGATCCATGCACATACACTTTCACTTAGATAATCGTGACCTACCACAGACATACAAAACACATATAGTCTATATCTATATGTTTTTTGTGATCCATTATGATGAATGTCTTAGTTAGCAACCATTCATTTTTAGCACAGTTGAAAGTATGTATATGCTAATAGATGGATAATTACCTTGTCCTGGCCTCCAACATCCCATACAGTGAAGCTGATATTCTTATACTCAACAGTTTCAACGTTAAAACCTGATCACGTGGAGAGTTTTGTAAGTAAAACTTGTATCAATCAGGGAAAAGAATAACTCTGAAAATAACCCAGGTTTTTGTTCTTTCCCCAATGTCTCTCATCATAAACACCCAAAAGAGTGAAATCAAAGGGATGATTTGAGTATCATATAATGGCTCAAAAACACATATTTTCAATTCATTATAAAATTGCTCAAATGGCAGATATATTTGCCTTCAAGATGATGGGGGAGGGGGGAGGCATAAATATATAAAGAAAGAAAAACTTTGGGTATTCCAGGGTTTTTTCCAATTGATTATTGAATTAGGTGTGTTAACGCACATTTATGAAATCCTTTTTATTCTTGACTGTTGCAATTTTCTATCTAATATGAGGGCCTCTGGGTTTTTTGAGTCATCATTTACATATTATCTTTTTCAAGATCGCTTTCTCCCATTCATATGCCATTTCTTGAATGCGCTTCTCATTCATATATGAGCAGATGCAGAGATATGATTATTCAAAGTTCAAACCCGAAATATGATGATTCAAACCATACGATATATCATTTAAATTATTGATTCAAACCTTAAATATGACGATGTAAAATGACTCTTCAAAATAGGGCTTGGTTTTTGAATCCTCATTCTAAACTTATATTTGTTAGGTTTAGCATAACATATACTTAGAATGATAATGCTCACTGGGTGGATTGAACTAACCCTTATGTATGATAAATTAAAACCCTAACTTAAGCTTTGGATGATGATCCAAACCCCAAACTATGCTGCAAGAGCCGAAAAATAACCTTAGAATGAAGTTTCAAGCCCTAAACCAACACCTTGGATGTTGATTTTAAACCTAATCTTAAAGCCCAAGTCTCTAAACATAAGCTTTGAATGATACTTATGTCCCTGACCCTAGCCCTAGGCATAATCCAAAACCCTAAACAATGGTTCAAATCCTTCTGACTGTCACAAATATAAGTTTAGAACGATCATTTAAACTCCTAAACCTAGCCCCAAAAAATAGAATCCAAGCCCACGGTAACAAAGACAAGCTTAGCATTATAATTCAAAACCCTAACCCTAACAAATACAAGCTTTGGATGATGGTTAAGACCCTAACACCTAACAAATACAAGCTTCAGAATAATGATTCAAAACACTAACCCTGAACACTAACCAAAAATACAAGATTAGCAAGATGATTCAAATTCTAACCCAAAAAACTTGAGAATGGAAATTTAGAACACCAAACGTTAATACTAAGGTTGAGCTCTTACCAATAGTGGGGATGGTGGTGACGATCTCCCCGAGCTTCAGTTTGTAAAGAATGGTGGTCTTCCCTGCAGCATCTAGACCCACCATTAGGATCCTCATCTCCTTCTTGGCAAACAAGCGCTGGAAAAGCTTGGTGAAGGTGAGACCCATAGCTTTCTGCTTTCCTTCTCCGCGCTCAGACTCACACAGAAAGAAGAGAAGGAAAGGAAAGGAAAACCCTAAACCCTTCTTTCTTTAGCCCTCTATTGTTGTTTCTTCACTCTGTTTTTAAACAATCTTCTTCTTCTTCTTCTTCGTCCTTTCTTCAAATTTGAGCGTGTGTGTGTATAAATTTATATATATATATACACACAAATACATCAGAGACTGCAGTAAATCAAAAGCAGAAATCAGAGTTTGTAGATAGCTTAAGGCCAAAGCTAACAATGCATACATATTGATATATGTATATAAATACATACACATGATCTCCACCTTTATGTATGTGTGTGTGGCTCTCTACATGATTTCTGATTGGGCTCCTATTTGTCCGAGGAATCTTATGATTTGTCGGGGCAGTACCTTGACCGAGCAGTAAAGAAGCCTCCATATTGATTAATGGTGCATGCGCTCGGATCATCCGGCTCGATCTCAGCATTTCTCGTTCCACCTTCCTCGACTCGATTGAATCGTTGGTTTTTAGTCGGGCTCGTTTAGGAGCGTTGGAAATGAGGTGATCAATATTATCGGGCCTCTCGCATGTATCCATGACATCGTTATAACACCGTGTGGAGGGAAAAGGGAACAAGTACATAACATAAGAATAAGGGGTGGAGTCAGATAAATGATACCTTGAAGGCCATCACCACAAAAGGGTATGGAAGTTGGCGAAGAGTTCTTCTTGAACAACCATTACACCAAGCCATATTGGACATGTGTGCAACAACACAACCCATTATGAGAATCAAAGAGTTGATTGTGGCATCGATAAACCATGCCTCAATAGATAAACTTGATATAAATACTATGGTGGTTGAAGAATTGCATAAGGCTTGCCAAAACATGAAGGTAAATATATTAGTGATGTCAAAGTCGACCATCACTTTTTTGTTCACAATTCTTCCTCTTGGTCATCATGAGTGAAACTTATATAATGATAACACAAACGGAGCTGAACATGCCAGATAACAACTTTGCATGTGCATGTTTCAAACATCAATATGGGAAGAAGTTGACATGATTCCTCGTTGTTTGGGCAAATCAAGAATGAAAGCGTGGTAACCTTAAGGCAAATACTTGGGTTTTCAGGGCATGGGATTTAAATACTCTAGGGAACATAAGTTCCCAAATTTTTGTAATGAACTTTTCATCCTAGTAATAATAAACTTTGTTTTTCTCCAAGTGTCTTGTATGAGTTAAGTGTGATTGAAGTGAGACGAAGAAAACATAGGGTGTGACACATGAAAAGAGTTATTGGATAGTGTCATCGAGTCAAAGTTTCTATGTATGCCTATCCTCTTGATACCTCATGAAGGACACTAGGTAATTATTGATTAACCTTCATGCCTAGGATCACTCATAAATGGAAACCAAACAAGAGAGATGAGAACTATAATCAAATCACAAGTTATGTCTACAATCATTGTTTCAAAAGAGTGCCTCCTTTGTCACTAAGCTTAAAGTTACAGAATTGATGACATTCCCTATCGAAGTATCAAGTTCTAGCCCAAAGAGTATCAATTTCAACAATGCCTATTAATGTAGCCAATGCTAATCATATAGTTGGTTCAAGTATGTTCAAGTAGTAGCCAATCTTTGCTCCCACCTCTTGAGTCTATGCCACAATGAAAAACTATCCACATGGGTCAACATTCATGGAGCGATGGTTGACATACCACATAAGTCCAGAAGCTATTTAGAAGGCACATAAGAAACTCATTGCTGCCTAAGGTTGGTGTTAAGTGTAGTCATCGATTATGGTCCCTTGCACACAAGTGAGTATACCACAATACTAGAAGTACTAGCAAGGTGGTAAAAAACAATAATTAGTATCTAAGCAAGTTTACATCTATGCTCAAAGTACAAAAATGAATGTGTTCATGTGGACAATGAATACGTATTTTCTCTCCAGTATCAAACACTCTCATGAATTGTCAAGGGTGCTTGTAGGGAAACACTCGGCATTGGTTGCAAAATCAATATGAGTGGCAACACAAGTATGAACCACTTGATTCTCACCATGCATGATCCATGGACCACACTTTATAGTTGACACCTTTGTTTGCCCAAACTTAGTGGGTGCCTTTCAATCATCATTTGTTGGATTCATGTTGGCTTCATAACTTCCACCTAAATAGATCATTTGACTACTTGAAGTCATACCGAATCTCATTGTTCTACTGGCGTACCACCAATCAACACGATGTTAACAAACTTCTCTACGAAGTTGTACAATAAAGTATACAACATCGATGCACAAAGTAAAAACATAGATAACTACTCGACGTAACTTAATGATGGCACACCTATGAAAAGCTCAAAAGTTGTGTGTTGGATTCACGAAAGGTTTGCTTCAACCCAAATTCATTTATATGACTACAGTTCATACCGACTCTTATTCCTCTAGTGGCATACTACCATGCACACATTTAAACAAACTTGTGTCCAAACTTTCTTGTGAGATCGTTGCATGTTATTTTTCAGTTTAATAAATACCAAAGTTTTCATCTAGAAAGGGCATGAGAATATTTTATGCAAACATTGATGTGGGGAGTGAAAATGCGATTAAATGTTGTATATGCATTCATGGTGGATTTTCCATCAAGTATCGTATGAAAATTACATTGTAGAACCATTTGTTGATGAGAGTTTATTATTTCCTGAATTAAAAAACATTGCAAATTCATATTTGAGATAAGTTTGTTAACATCGTGTCAATTGCGACCCACTAGACAAACGAGAGTAAATATGAATTCATAATCAAAATAAATCAATGTAAACTTATGTCGACCAAACCTAAAACAGACAAGCAACGTACCAATCTCAAGTCAAACTCATTACCATTGAGCAATGGATGCTAAACTATCAAAATGAATAGAAACCTTAATGCGTGATTAAAGGTCCAAAATGTTTTCGCTAATAACATTTAGTCCCATTTTTTAGCTCACTAAAATATTTTTGGGTGTTAAAATTATTCGTTTAGCCCGTAGTTCATCTCTCGCAAGTCATCATGACCTTGGCACACAGATTGTGCACACACTCAAATTCATCATCAAAATCCACACACGCAATCTTTAGATTCTATTTGAAATAGTAATTATACTAGGGAGATGAGAGTAAATGACAATATTCTTTTGTTGCTCTTAATTTTCGGTTTTGATTTTTTGCCTTATGTTGAATGCTTTGGATCATTTCTAGCATGAAATGATAGAGAAAATTGCCACGAGAATAATGGAAATATGTCAATTAAAATTTAAATATAAAGGATAAATCATAACACAATGGTAGTGCATTTGCCTTTTAAGTGAATTGTCCTAGATTTAAACCTAAGTAAAGTCAATCATTCACCTCTTCTATAATTCCATCCAATCACTTATTTGAGCGTGATCTTCTTTATCTATGGTCCTCCCATGACGTCTTTGCGCATTCACTTATCTTTTTTTTTTGATAAGATTCCTTCGTATCAATGAAGGTTACTGATTTTACTTCCACGATAAAATGTCGCAAACATTTTAGTTGGCGAGCATCATGTCATCATTTAACGCACATCATAACACTATGTTGGCCCACAAAAACTTTCATTTTTCCTCCATGCCACAAAAAAAGGATGGATTTGCCCATGTGAGGAAAATTTCTTGACCTCTTTAACAACTCATGGAAGGATAGATGTTGACAATTTGTGATGCACCCAATGAGGTTTGAATACAAAGCTTGAATGTTATGAAACATACCCTTGACGCCGACCCCAAAAGGAGCAATTGTCAACCCATTCTTAAATTATTACACCCAATTACTTGTTGCAATGTTTTGTTGTTTATGTGTGGTCCTCTCATGGACTTGTTTTGCTTACACTATTCTTCTTTATTATTTTCTTTTTGTAGGAATAAAGTTAAATATAACTTGATTCCACAAAATATCACAAACCTTTCCATCGTCTAGTGTCATGTCTTGTGAAGATAGATGTCCATGTTTGTGATGGACCTGATGAGGTTTGAACCCAAAGGTGAAAGGTTATCAACACACTCTTTACCACTGTAAGTCTGTATCAACATGTGAGAAAGTCCAAGGACAATATGTTTTTATTATGTTTCACCATACAAATTCGTAAAAAACATTTGTTCATAGTGCGAGTTTTCATCATTCAAAAAATGCATGTTACATATTTGCTTAATCTCTCATGATACATAAGAATTTGATTAATGTGTGTTGCTTAATGTCTCACCATAAAAATTTGCAAAAAAACATTTGGTCATAGTGAGTTTTTGCCATAAAAAAACATGCCATTCATATTAGTGAAATGAATGTTGTGGTTTTCATAACGATAAACCATCCTTATAAACTAGATATAATGTATAGACAAATTATTCAATCAATGTAATGAAACTCATTCATCAACTGAATTGAAATCAATAACAAACAATTCAATTTATGCAATGGAATTATTATTACTAAAGTTTAAATATATCAATTAATATTTGTTAATAAATCTACTTTTCTTGTTAGTAATTATAGTAATACGTTAGTTTCTCATATATTAGGCCATTTATGAAGGCTAGTTTTGATATTAGAAAAATAAAAGCTCTAGAAGTAGAAGAATAGAACAAACCTAAGAAAAAAAAATGTACATCACATGAATGTACATAATTGGATAAATAAAAGAAAATAAAAAGAAAGAAATTGCATGAATTGATCATTCACGATATAAGATCAATCTATAGGTTGTTCTCTACATTGGAAAGATTTGGTCCATGTGTGGATTAAAACGATAAAAAATTAACAAATTACGAAATTGAAGGTTAGGCTCCTATAGCACAGTGGTAGTGCATCCGCCTTTTAAGCGAATTGTCGTGGGTTCGAACCCCACTGGGGGCAAAGGATTCTCTCTTGTCTTTCACCTTTCTTTCTTCATCTTTGTCTTTACTAGTTGTCCTCCCATGGGTTCATCATCACATCTTGTTTCTTACAATCCACCAATATAAATTTCCTTGGTTAAAATACAGCTCACTACATCCAAATTCCACAAAAATGCCCATAGCATGTTTATGTCTTCATCTCATGTACTATGACATTAAGGAGAAAGTAGCATTCGTTTGCTTGCCTCTTTTTCAAAATGAACAGAAATGTTTCCACCTTCTTTTTTGGCATTGTTTGTTGGAGTGCGGGTGGGTGAGTGTGCCACATGTATTTTGCCAGAACAAGTGGTTCTCTCCTCAAGCGTCTTAGTTTGCGTATGAGTGTGCAATCCACATCTGGAAATTCCCGAATTCTTCCTATAATGTCTATAAAGACGTGGATGTGCGCATTTATACCGTAACATGTTGGAGGACTACTATAATCTAACATGTTACATTTTTTCTTTGTGGATTTTGACCAAAAAACAATGTGTTGGTCTTCAATTGTCCCTTAATTACACTTATCATATTTGGAAACATCTATATCTTCTTAAAATTTTGTATGGGTGTCTTAAAATTCCATGCTTATTATATCAAAAATCCATATAATGTCAAGAGCATGTTTATGCCTTGATCTCACATAGCATATCATTTAGGAGAAAATTGTGTTCGTTTGCATTGTTTCTTTTTTTAGAATGAGCACATGTTTCCTCCTTTTTTAGTACTCGTTGCTGGAGATTGTGGGTGGGTGAGTGTGGTACATGTTTTTTGCTAGAGCACATGCTTCAATCCTCCAGTGTTAGCATGTCTACAAGAAAGGGGACCTACCTATTAAGAAACATCTACTTCCTTAAAGATTCGTCTGGGAACTTTGGGAGTTATGGATTGACACCTAGCCTTCTTCAAATGACCTTCTTCAGATCATTGTTTAATGATCTGACACATTGGTTTGCCTTTTGAGGACTAATCGAATGGTGAGAAAGTTTGAATCAAATATCTTGGAGTTGTAATATGTTATCTTCATCAGCAAAATTCGTTATCATCTAACATTCAGGATTTTTCCTAGAAGGATAAAAATGTACCTTGTAAAAAAGGGAGTATATCTAGTCATAGATCGGGCCAAATTATCGCAAGCAAAATTTGAAAAATGATTCATTGATAATGTCATCTAGGAAACCATGACCCTTGAACACTCCCATCGATTGTTGATAGACTTGGTGCATGGAGGGAAGTCTGCCACCTTAGAGAAATTGATCCATCATGGTATGTCATGTTGATGGCATTGGAACTATTAACAGATGGAGATTTCTAAGGAAATCCAAAGAAATGTTTTTTCATGAACCATCTAAAACTGGCAGTGGTTGTAAAAAACCATATGAATGATATTGAGACATCCTAGATTGGTAAGATATATGAGAAGTGGAAATAATTTTGAACTTAAAGCCACCAATACTTCCATGTAACTAGTTCTAATGTCTCCCAAACTCCAAATCACCTAGCCATTGGCTAATCATAGTAGTATTATAAGACTTGAAGTTGAGGTCTATTATGGATTTACAATTAATTTTTTTAATAGAGTAGCCCATTATGCCAACTATTTACAATTTATATTAGCCCACATAGATCGCAAACAAACAACATGTTCTAGAACAATACGATCTAAGACACCTTTGCCGAAAACATCTATACAAATATTTATATGGATGGAATCTAGAATGTTCAAATACCCAATAGAACTTGATTATGATGGTCTAAATGAAGCTCTCGAAGACGATCCTTCGAATCACCCCCAAGCTATGATCAAGACATAGCCGACATACCAATGATGTCCCATATTGACGGATATTAGGGTTACTAGTACCTTGGAAGAGGTAATAGGATAATCGAGCCAAATCCTAGCATGCACCAATGGTGTCTCAAGATCTTGGGAAATAATGTGTTTTATGAGAGTAGTTAGGCCTCATATTTATATATATACTTTTCTAAAAGACTCTCTCTCCATTCATTGAATGTCAATATCATGTAGTGCATGCACCTATCATTCCCTCTATCCAATCACATTAGTCCCTTTCTAACATTAGTGAACATGCTACATACCCGTCACTTATATGTTGTAAATATTAGTGACATACTCTCACCTACCTTATGTGTGCATAACAACATCAAACAACATAATTGCATACTTGGAAACGACCATAATTTCATCTCCTCGTAGAAGAATGTGAACAAGGTTACATGTATCTCAAAGATCTAAACTTGTGAAATACCTTGCTCTATCGAGATGCTACAATACATTTGAGATTAATGGTAGAGCATACTTGTTTCAAATGGAGAGAATCATCATTCTTCACAAGCAGAAAAAAACAAAACAAAAGTTTTCCCTTGCAATGAGTCAATGTTGATACAAACTATTTTAAATACGTTGAGCATATTTTACAAATTTCAATAAACTCAAGTATTAAATAAAATTGCAGTTTAGCTATGCACCCAACATTGAGGAGGACATAGTTTGGTACATATAACATATACTTTTGATCTTCTATTTATTTATTTATTTTATTTTTTCATAACAAATGATCATGAGAATAGAATAGTCCTTAGTTGTTATTGTCAAGGAATCTACACTGTACATTGTACATTATACTCATTATATAATTATAAATATATCAAAATTCAATTATATCAGAGTAATTTTTCTAGTTATGGTTTGGACTCGCACTTTACAAAGTAAATTGTCAATGTACAAGAGACGTAATTCCCCATTGTCCATGTTGGTGGGAAAACATTTCTATTTGAGTCTTATGATTCTTTCAAAAGGTTGTTTATATGTCGCGTGACATGTTCAAATGCCTTGGACAGGTGGATGATCGTCAAATCCTACCATTGTTGCTCATCTCATAGGTTGAAGTATTGATACTCTAAACTAGTAGGGTTGATGGAGAGTTAAAGAGCTAATGAAAGAATACAATATTTGGTTTATATTCCATATATTTTTTATGTATTATTCAGTTTTCAAACAAAAGACTCATTCTTGTTAATTTCTACTACATAGGAACCTACATTGTAGAATATAACCATTATATAATTACAGATACACCATGTCAATTATGGCATAGACTATGTTTTGTTTTAGAATGGCAGTTTCCTAAGTTACTAGTCTATGGACGAGAGACATATTTTCCTCTTCTCTATATTATGACTCTTTCAAAATATTTTTATGTGTCATGTGACATTTTCAAAGACCTTGTATGGGTGAATGACTTAATTGAAGCACTCCAACACTCTTTCATGGAGAGAGAGAGAGAGAGCAAAAAGAATAACCATGGATCTACTAAATTAAGTTACCATGCTTAATACAACGTGATAAGTCTAAGGCTAAGAGAAACACATGTAAGGCTAATCTTGTGTGGGAGAGACAAAAGCTATATTAGTCTAAAGCGGGGAAAGTGAGGAAAAAGTGGGAGGAGCGAAAGTATTGGCTTTCATACTTCTATTATATTTAAGTGTCTTTGTCTTTGTCCCATTGCTAGTCTCTACATATCTCTCATTCCCATACCATTGTTTCCTCATGTTGATGCCAATGTTTATACCAATGAAGTCTACAACATATACTTAACACAAATATGAATTATGCTTACTCTTAATAGGAAGATGAAGCCTTTCTCCTCCCTACTAGGGTTTCTTTATTAGCACCCCTTCCTATTGGGGTGAACTATGGAGTGAGAAAATTTTCTTTAGGAAAAGTAAAGTTTCAAGGTAACATGTTAGAGGGGATGTTTCAACGGGACATGTTCCAAATTATTACTATGATTTTCTCTTGGACACAATTAGCTATTTGTTTCTCATAAAAACTATCTTATTTCCAATTTCATGTTCAATTCTTATAACCCCTACTCATGAACTCCTTTCATCCACCACTCTAATCAAGAAGGGTGGTGATTCTACTTGCACACACAATGATCAATCGTGAATTATAGTGACAGTGAGGAGGTATTTATGACATAGGGTAAAAATTGCCAAATCATAATATCCATATTTTACAACTTCTATGGAAAACGTTGTCGATTCATGATGCATTTGTATTATTTATAATGGTTTGCCCACATTTTTGTTTTTATGTTCATTTGCAAATGTTTTCTTAATTCTAATGTATAATAGTTTCCCCATGTCCATCATATGAACACTAGTGGCACCATTTCCCATCCTTGTAAGTATATGTTTTTTACAAAAATATATTGGATTCTAGCAATGAACTAAGACAACTTCCATGCACATGCTTTGTATGAATTAAATTGCATCGTATTTCAATTTTTAATGGGTTTAACTTGGTTCTAAATATTCTTGAAGTGAGGAAAGAAGCCACATAAAAACACGACACATTACAACAAGAATTGTTGCAAAATTTCCTCATATTTTCAATTTGAAATCATAGTTTATGAATCATTTTATATGGCTATGTGCTAGAAATAATACCACTATTCGAAAATGATTTACATAGCATTTTACAAGTAGTTGAATATTCTTTTCGTGTAACACTTTAAACCACTTGCATCATTGAAATTGTAGATATATGAATAGATTAATTGGTTGGGGCATTGCTCCCCAAACACTTTGTAAAATAATGAGAGGTTCCAAAAGTGGGCTTGGCCAATGGTTTCAATTTTCATATATAAGTAGATATATGAGCATGTCAGTTTAATAATAGTACTACGAATGGACATACAGATATTTTGACACGTGCTTACCTTCAAATCATTATGAAAAGGATTTGTTTCAGTTATTGTGTTCCTAATAAGATTTGTTACATAGGTTATGTCACAAGTGAAGATTTAGAACATAATATGACATTGATTGAAAAGACAAACCATGGACAAACTCAAGTTAAGTAGTTCTAATTTAGCTACAACTCCAACACGGATTCAACCCCATTTTACCATGATTGGAGGAGAAATAACCTTCAAACTTCAATAGGCTTGCATGCTTAACCCTATGTTACGAATATAGTGTAACACTCAATTTTTGTGTTATTGCAAAGGTCTTGCTCAAATAATTACATGGGAGCATAATGAAAGCCCGTGTGACCTTAACACTCACATATAATCAATATATATATATATATATATTTCCAAAAAAAACACTACTTCACATTAGTTAGCAAACAAAATTACATCATAGAACATCAATATATTAGTTCCTTGGGGGGTTGAGTGAATTGCTAGGAGACCTTAAATTACAAAGCTCCAAGGAAAGGTTGTCAATCAAATATTGGACAACACAATGCAATCTTTCAGGTTTGACAAAAAGCCGTCTAATTTTTAGGTCAACTACCTTTGGTTATTATTTATTCACTACAATTTTATTAATATATACTCTTTTCACAAATGGGTGTCTAATTGAGATTTATTTTTATAAACATTTGAAAAACGTTTTGGGCTTCAGTTGCATCCCTAACCCCAAACGTGTTTCAAATAAATAAAACATCGTTGACACTAGGCTACATTTGATAAAGGAGAAAATTCAAAATAGTAGAGCAAATTTCCCATCCGTGTTTCTTAGGAGTGAAATATTACATGGCAAGCATCATTTTTATTTTTTTTCCAAAAGAAGAATATACTCCATTAGTTAAAATGACATACAATACACAACTTTAGACATTACCTACTTCCATATGGACTACATCACTTATTTATCTTACACTAAATAGCCCACATGTTTGTTCTCCATGTTTGTCGTGTCATTCACGCCCCTCTATCATCTAATGGGAGGGGGGAACAACCATCTCGGTACTACGTGTTGCCATCATATCTCCACTCCAATTTCTGTAGCCATCGGTGTAGTACACCATCGTTTTCTGAATTTCAGCCTCATTAAATCTGAAGCATCATCTGTTCCATCAATCCGCTCATATTGGGCCCTCAATGTAGTTATTAGCATGTGCCATATTAGCTTAATAGATTCTGCTGGAGGCCGTTTGTTTGCTGAAAATACCCTGGTACATCTTGCGGTCCAAATGTTCCATATGATAATGGATGCTAGCAACATCCATAGATCTACAATTTTCTGCTTCTGGGCTTTACTTCTAGGTGCACTGTTACCAACGATCATTTTTGTCCACTTTTATTATTTATAAACTTCATGTCTAATGGCTACTATTGAGGTTTTACTATAGGGCGTCGAAAAAGGAAAAAAAGGAGTTCTAATTTGTACATCATGTAGAATTTGCAGAACCACATAATAGTGTACAATCACTTGGTACTGCAAAGTGCAAATATTAGATATTTTGAAACTACATGTGAATAACAATAGGCCATATCCAGTAAAAGCTTTAACACACATTTCTTTCCAAATGATTGCTTAATCCCCCCTAAATGAAATGCCATTTGTTAATCCCACCAAATGATGATGGATCGATGACAAGCATTGATCAAATTTATGAAGCCATAATCCTCTTTGATTAGTACAAAGTTTGAGTCCTAAATTATGTTGACAGTGAATGCCAAACTTGCAATTCAAAATGACAATTCGAAAATTACTATAACTTTGTTGCTCCCACACATTCCAGTAATTGGTCGACTTTTGGAATTTGTCAAGAAGGATCATAATCCCTTTCACATGAATCCGAATTCACATATCATATTGCAAGGTTATAAATATTCATGAATCACAACCTCGATATTATGCATCAACTGGAACATTAATTGATATCATTGAACTTTCAAGATTCATATTATCAACACCGGCCAAAGTATTAGTCATAGAACTTTCAACTAGATTCATATCATGATCTATTACATCATCATTTGTTGGGGATTCACGACTACTAATTAATTTGGCCTTTGTGTTTTCAGAAATGTCGAATCGAAGATTATGCCGGCAAAGTGGGCATGTTATATGCAAAATGAACCATTTATCGATGCAATCTTGATGGAAAGCATGCCCGCACCCAGGTGGTTGCAACACCCTCAAGACATCACCTTCCTCAAACTCACAAAGACATACTGAACATCCATTTATTTTATCATTGACATGTTGCTCGCTTATATCATTATAATTTTTAGGAGCAAGTTGATTGATGTTGTTATTGTCCACACTTATTATTTTGGCATCCATAAGAACAAACCCTTGCAATTTTGAGAAGACAATTGTTGGAAAATTAGCAGCCACAAGAATCGGATCAAGACCATGATCATCAATGTTTAATGATGATTGCTCATGATGTAACAAAGAGAGGGATGTTAAGGGTCCACTGGTATTTGGGGTGGTAGAACTGGAGCTACTCGTTGACATGGTTGGTTGAATGATAGTGTGTCGACGATTATTTATTGATGTTGATGACTCTTGACGACCATTGCATCTTCGACGCATATAGATCGATACAAAACCCAAAATACAAAAAAAAGCCAAGAGAACAAGCAAAGTGATGATGGTCATGGGAAGCTATGGATTGCCAACTTATAGTGTCTTCTTAAACGATCGGATAATCAATATGTATGTAAGCTTGTAACTATTAAAAAAGCCTAATTATATAGGTAATGAAGGCTTGTATAGTACTATTAGCAATAAAGAGATGCTAAGGATAATAAGAATGAACTAAGCAAAAACTAGTGAGACAAATAACAACATGAAGTGGGGATGGATGGTTACATAGAGAGAGAGAGAGAATGCTTATGGCACACATGATGTCATCTCTTGTTTTGCACCAATCACATTTCTCCATGTGTTTGTGTCTTTTATGTTTTTCATTATGGAAAAGAAACAAAAAAGTCTTTGAGAGACAAAAAAATGAGTGGGTGTTTCTTATTTATAAGAGAAATATAAACTTTTCTTCACTTCCTCCCAAGTGATTGTTGGAATTGAAAATGACTACGATGTAAAATGTAAGGAGATCTCGCTTTTTACCATAAAATTTATGAAATCCGCTTCTCTGGCCCTACCTATTCTTCTTTGTTTTGAGTAAGGCTCACAAGTTGTACTTCATTCCATAGTAGTAATTCATATTTCTATTTACATACCCATGGGGCCATGCACCGACACTCAAATTTAATGCACACTAAAAATTGTGATAATTTACTAGATGACACTTTGCAATGTTGACGTTCATCTCTTACTAACAACCTTATCAACTAGGGTGCATCTATTCAGTTATGCAACCCACCCCTCTAATTTGCTAGAGGATATAGTGGAATGTAGGGGGGTAAACACATGGCCTTTTCGTCTCTTTGGCACAATCATACCAAATGAGTTGCATCCATATGATCCTAAAATTCCACTCTCTAGTTGCTATATAAATGCACTATATAAAATTAATGGTGTTTATAAAAGAACGTCACAGTGAAGTAATTTATGTTTTGACTCTTTAATTCACTCCTAAGATCTATAAAGAGTGTATGAAAAATATTTTATAGGTTTTTAAAACTCAATTGTCTAGGATGTAATACCCTAAACACCAAATTGTTTCATGCAAATAGATGGATAATTCTGAATCCTCCTCATATTGTAGAAGTACGCTTCAATCCGTTGATGGTATGCAATTTCTCAACATAATATAGGGAAAAAGATGGGGATTGAAATGTCTTTACAACTTTCTCTAGTTATGTCTAGATGATGCATTGTATGCAACGTTGGCAAAATTGCAAAAAATGATGATTCATTGAATGCCAAAGTGTTGCTTGTGAGGGTGTTACCATCGATTTGTGTTTTGTAGTAGGTGAATCATGTTTATTTAAACCCATGTATCCATGTTCACTAGTTTAGTAGATATCACAATGAAAAGGTTGCCTGGAATGCATAACCTTATGATCTCCACCTTTACACTTGGTTGGTCTCTCCCTCTCGTAAATTGTAATGTATTAATTATGAAAATCAAATTACAATTAATGGGATATGATATCCTATCGTCACACCACAAAATCAATCAAGGTTCCCATGACATCCCTCATCTCAAGAGATATCATTACGGGCCTATACTATCCCATGTGATAAGGCCAATATTAATGATGGACATGATGCCTTGCTAAATTAAATATCCCTATTTCCTCACGTGGCATCTCCTTAAAGTGTTCAACAAGGAAACGTGCTACACCAATATGCCTTTTAATCATCTAATGTGTTTTTGAACATCATATTATGCATATTGAGCATAAAAAAATAGGCATTCTACATAAGTTAACTATGTCATAATTTCCAATACCTTATACAATGAAAGGCTATCTCAAAATATGGAGAACGAATTCTCGACTATGCATGACCAAACACCCATTTAAAACGAGATTTTGACACTCTACTTTCCAAAAACATATACTCTCCGTCATTTTCTTTTGACACTCTACTTATAGAAGTCCACACTATGGATATAAATGTCCAAATAACCCTTGCCATTGGGCAATTGACACATTCCAAAAGTGATACTTTGTCTTCACAAAACAACTATGTACTAGAGGTGCCACCCACCATAAGCCTCGAAATAAATACCTTAGCTTTGATAGGAATATAAGATTGCCACCCCGTTTGTACCCATACTTTGCTACCACCTATTGGACCTTGCGATTCCCCATTCTTTACTAACCCATTCTATAATACATGCTATCCTATCTTTTTTATGTAGTAGGAATTGTTTTGACTTTGGCAAGGATTTTTATGGCATGCAAATGTCAAATATACCTCAAGCATAACCTTTGCAAAATTTGCAATTAGATATTGTAGTTGAGGCCAAGGCAAAAATTTGATAGGTGTCATGCTTGTCAAAGGCAATTATGCTCGTAAAAAAATACACCCAACAAAAATGTTTGTCAAGTGACATATAAGAGTTTAAAGTTCCATTTTCATGAGAAAGGCCCCTGAAAATTATATATGTCAAATGACATGCTAAAATTTGATTTTCTATGTCATATATATGTATGCCACATATAAATATATGTATGTATTATATGTGTGTCTAATAATATATTATATGTTTTTTTCCCCCAAAAAATGTTACCCATTAGTTGTCAGAAACAGTACTAAGACAGAGAAGGAATTAGTACTAAAAGAAGTATTAGTACTAACAGAGGTGAAGAACTCTCGAGAGAAGGAAAGAGTGAGTGAGAGGGAGGGAGAGAGAGATCGAGAGAGAGTGAGAGAGTGATGATAAGAAAAGATATATATTATGTGAAGAAAATGTACAGTAGCTAGGAGGCTTAAGACTGGCGTTGAACCGATTTGGTTCGAAATAATGCCTTGTGCATCCTTTTATAGTGTTCTAAGGAATACTCCTGAAGTTTCTAGAATGTTCTAGAGAAATCTGGAATATACATCAATTTTCTATCATAAAACATAAATGAAAATAATATTCTACGTATTACAATGTATAGTCTAATGGTCAAGAGCTCGACCCATGTAGCATAAGGTCATGGGTTTGAGTCTTGCCATATCATGACACTATCCCCCCTTTAAAACGACGAGTGTAATGAGTCGTTTTGGATTGAGGACCCGGTTTGTCTGGATATTGACGATGGAAATCTTCAAGAAGAGCACGAGCATTGGTGATATTCTCTATCGGTTCCCAAGTACGCTCGCTGGGACTATATCCTAGCCAATCGACTAGATAGTAGAGCTTGTTGCGAACAAGCTTGGAATTAAGGATGGCGGCAACCTCGTACTCAGGTCCATCTTCAAGCTCGATCGGGGGTGGAGGCTGTGTAATACGTCCTGGGATGGTGCTCTCTTGATAGGGTTCGAGGAGAGAACTATGAAACACCGGATGTATCCGAAGTTGTGGAGGTAGATCAAGACGAAAAACAACATCATTAATCTTTCCTATAATACAGAAAGGACCTAATCGCCGATAATCCAACTTCTCGCATGGGCGAGTGGTCTTGATGTGTCGTCGGAGTAGCCATACCCGATCTCCAATGTTAAAACTAGATGGGAGTCGATGACGATCCGCATAAACCTTGTGTGTTTGTTGAGCTTGTTGGAGGTGAGTAGATACATCCGCTTGTATCTTGCGTAACCTCTCCAAACGATCTTCTGCGCAAGGATTTGTGGACACCTCTGGGGTTTCAAGTACACACCACCGGGGGTGACATCCCGTATAAGCATAAAATGGCGTAACTTTAGTGGATGCGTGGATAGAGTTGTTATAGGCAAATTCAGCGAAGTGGAGAATATCTGCCCAGTCATCCTGATGATAGCTGAGAAAGCACCGCAGATACTGCTCCAGCGTTTGATTGGTTCGTTCGGCTTGGCCATCGGTTTGGGGGTGGTAGCCGGAGGAGAGGTTACAAGTGACCTTGAGCATGTTAAAAAGGTGCTTCTAGAATTTTGACACGAACTGGGGTCCACGGTCGCTAATGATACTATCGGGAAGTCCATGATGCCGACATACTTCACGCATGACAATTTCGGCAGTGTCTTCACTGGAGATCTCCTTAGTACATGGCAAGAAATGAGCCATCTTCGTATATCGATCGACCACCGTTAGAATCGCATTGAACCCCTTAGAGACTGGAAGATCTGTGATGAAGTCTAGAGCAATGGATTGCCACGGCTTGCTTGGAATTGGTAATGGTTCTAATAAACCATATGGATGATGCCTTGGCATTTTCGCTCTGCAGCATGTATCACAAGTCCGAACAAAATCCTCGACAAATTGTCGCATACAGGGCCACCAGAATGATCGTTGTACTAAATGTAATGTTTTAGTACTACCAAAATGCCCAGTTGTATATGTGTCATGACAGTTTTGTACTACTTGACGGCGGCAAGAACCATTAGGAACATACAAAAGTTCTTTAAAGAAGAGTAATCCATCATGGTATTTGAATTGCCGATAGTTCGTACCTGGTGGTTGCGACTGTGAACACGACGCGCGAGAGGGATCAATTTGTGCTAGTATAGCTTGGGCGAACGCATCTGTCTTCAAGTCTTCGCGTATGGTTTTGATAACGCGGGAATCCATGGGCATGTCAAAGATCTGTGTTGCTTGTAGTCGTGCCGGTCCCAAGATGACTTGTTTTTGGTTATTGAAAGCTGGCTCGCCGGGACGGGGTGCTAGATACGAACGCCGTGATAATGCATCTGCCTTCCCTTGGTGCTTCCCCAGACGATATGTAATTTTGAAGTCGAAACGCGTGAGGAAGTGGGCCCACCGAGCTTGACGTCGATTCAACACACGAGCATCCTGAAAGTAGGCAAGGTTCTTGTGGTCACTAAATACAGTGACCGAATGAGAGGATCCCTCCAGAAAATGCCTCCATTGCATAAAAGAATCCACTATTGCCAATAGCTCCTTATCATGAATTTCGTAGTTGATTTCGGCGGCGTCAAACTTGCGTGAGTGAAAAGCCACAGGATGTAGCTTCTCATCATTCCCCTGTTGTGACAGAATGCTCCCCAATCCAAAATCCGATGCGTTAGCTTCAATAATGAATGGTTTTTCCGGATCGACATGAGCTAGAATTGGAGCCGATGTAAATGCCTTTTTAAGACTCTCGAAAGCCATGTCTGTTTCTTCAGACCAAATGAATGGTTGTCCCTTCCTGGTAAGTTGTGTGAGAGGTAGAACGATCTTTGAGTAATCTTGTATGAACTTCCGGTAAAAATTGGCAAAGCCTAGGAAGCATTGCACATCCCGCACCGAACGCGGAGTCTGCCATTCTACCACCGTTTTGACCTTAGATGGGTCCATGGAGAGTAATCTTGTATGAACTTCCGGTAAAAATTGGCAAAGCCTAGGAAGCATTGCACATCCCGCACCGAACGCGGAGTCTGCCATTCTACCACCGTTTTGACCTTAGATGGGTCCATGGAGATGCCTTCTGACGAAATGATGTACCCGAGAAATTCCACTTGGTTGCACCTGAAACTACATTTTTCCAGCTTTGCATACAAACCATGTTCTCGAAGTCGTTTTAGTACTAATAGTACATGAGAATCATGTTCTTCTTGGGTCTTTGAATAAACCAGTAGATCATCCAAATAGATGATCAAACAATCATCCAATAGATCTCGGAATATATCATTAGCCATGTGCTGGAAGACTGCCGGTGCATTAGTGAGGCCGAACGGCATGACCGTATACTCGAAGTGCCCATATCTAGTGTGAAACGCGGTCTTCCATTCGTCTCCTGGTCGGATCTGTACGAGGTTATATGCTCCCCGTAAGTCGATCTTCGTGAAGAACCTGGCACCATTGATCCGTTCTAAAAGACTTGAGATAAGGGGAAGAGCATACCTATTCCTGACTGTAACCTTATTCAGGCCACAGTAATCTACAACGAGACGAAGCGATCCATCCTTTTTCTTGACGAAGAAAATGGGCGCGCCACCTGGAGATTTCGAATGCCGAATGAAACCATTTTCCAAATTCTCCTCTATATAGGCCCGAAGGACTTCCAGCTCGGTGACGGGAACCCAACGTTCCTTATGCGCAACGCTCGGCCACAACCGAGATTATTTTCATACACAGAAAACGGGAAATAGAACACAACATAGAGAAGAGAAATGGTACACAGGAGGTTAACGTGGAAAACCCCAAACTAGGGGAAAAACCACGACAGCCCACAGGCTGCAAACTGTCACTATGTATGAATGTACAGAATAGTGAGTACACGGAGGCAACGAGCTCGGGCTCACGATCTTCGCCACAGGCGGTGGTTACAACAGAGGCAACGACCTCGTTCTCTCTCTCTCTCTCTCTCTCTCTCTCTCTGTACAGTTACACGCTCTCTCTTCTTCTTGCACCAACAAGGAAGAATGACAACCACTAAAAAACATTACTAAAAGTTTGCCCTAAGTCATATTTATACTAATATGACTTTTCGGCTATTTACAAATGTAGCCACAATGGGCTCTCAGAAACATATTTACGAATATGTCTCTTCCTCCGGTGTCGTGAAGAAAACCGTCCACGAGCGGAATCGGTGCACCGGAGCATAGGAACCGGCTCTTCATGCACGTACACCTTATGTTGTACATAAGAGAGAATTAGGGACATGGAAGATCCTAGGTAGGTAGGTTCGGTAGGTAGGAAGTTAATAGGAAACGGCTCCCTTCTTGCCTATAAAAGGAGGGGGGGGGCGGAACCAGAGAGGGGGAGGTGCTGTCGGGTTGTCGGTCGAAGGCTCCTCTCTTCCATACTCTCCGTAGCTTCTTTCTGTGCAAGTTTCGGGAGGCTCGCGCTGCTCTGAGGAACGCCCGAGTGCTTCCGGCAGCACCTCCAACCTACTCCTTTCTTTCTGAGCGTTTGCGAACAGGCATCGGCATCTGTTTGCCGGCTTGTTCGGTTGTAACCGACTTCGTGCTTCTTGTTGTTTGTCTCTGTTAATATATACATACATACCTTCGTGCCTCTTTGTGTTTGTTTCCCCGCTCGTGTCTTCGTGTCAAAGGGCCGTGTCCCTATGGAGCTACGCTCGCACGTAGTGGGTCTTTTCCCTCTCCTTTCTCTATTGCTCTTCGGTACAAGACCCCCGAGGTCCCGCCTCATTCCACGCATCCGCGAGGGATACCTCGACATCTTGGTGAACCCGACGTGAAAGAGGCGACAGAAGAACAGAAGATGAAGGGGTCGGATCTTGCGGAGGCCATGGCTTCGGCCGTGGATAGGATATTGAGCGCACGCGAGGGCACCGGCGCCCTCGACAGAGCCATTGAGGTGGTCGTCGGTACGATCGGCCGGTTCAGCGGAAAGGATGCCACGAAGTATTTGGTGTCCTACGGGGCAGAAATGTTGATGCGGGACATTCCGGAAGAGAGGCGTCTTGCCGGGTTTCCTCGAGTGGCGATGCCGAGCATCCATGCGGAGGTGCTCGAGGTGTGGGCGGAGAGCCGTACCTGGGAGGAGTTCGAAGGCCGACTCCTAGAAAAATACGGGCTGGACGACGCGCTCCGTCTTTCGAAACGAGACTTCATGGAATGGGTGGAGTTCCCCGGCAAGGGAAGAAACGCGTCGACACTCCTCCGGGAGTTTGAAGAACGCTTTGCGCGCCTTTCGGCGCTTGACCGAACCGTTCTGGATACGAGCCGGGTTCTACTGTTCGTCAAGTCGGTGGACGAGCGGGACCGGGATCAAGTCGGCTCCTTGCTGGAAACCGAAGACGGGCTGACGATTGACTGGGCTACGGTTAAGAGAGTCTGTGGCCGTTTCGACAAACGGCGAGAGTGGGCTGACAATGGGGCGGCTGGTGCGGGCTCTGTCACAGCAAGGAGGCTTGAACCGGCACCGCAAGGGCGAAGGGAAGAAACCCGGGAATGGCTCGAAACCGGTCCGGCTTCGACCGACATGGTCAGTGGCTCGTCCGGAGGAGCAGCGCTGGAGGAGTTGACGCGGGCGATAAAGGATCTCCAGATCGCCCAGACTCGAAGGGAAGGCAGCAAACTGGCTCGTGACGGACGACCGGCAGCAGGGAACATGTGCATGTGGTGCGACGAGGTCGGCCACATCTGGAAGGACTGCGGCGATTTCGCAGAAGCGTTGAGGAACCGGGTGGTGTACCTGTGGGAAGGCCGGGTGCACGCCGGCGACACTAGAAGGGCCCTAAACCGAAACGACGGGCGAGGAGGGATGAAGAGACTGATGGAAGAGGCAGCGACCAGACACGTGGAGGCCATCCACTACTCGGCGTCGGCCGACATTCGGGTCGGGGGCAGCGAGGCCCGAAAAGAGGGCAAAGACGGATTTTGGTCGGCAATGCTGGAAGGTCTTGCCGGCGCACGGCTAAGGAAAGACGAAGCGGACCGCGCCGAGAGACGGGTCCGGGGAATAACCGGGTGGAGCAACCCGGTCGAGGAGAAGACGGGCTTCGTAGAAGCCGCCTGCCGGAACTACGAGGCTCTGGTAGAGGACAAACGGGTGGGGAAAGCTGGAGCAGCTGGGCCCTCACAACGATACGAGACCCGATTCGGGCAACGACGGAACGAAGCCGATGGGTCCAGCGCGCAAGATAACCCCAGGAAGGGCGGATACCGACTAGGGACGGAAATAGAAAGGACCACGGACCTACGAAAGGTCCTAGAAGAACGGATCCTCGACAGCAAAGTGGAGCTGTCATTACGGGAGGTGCTAGGGATCGCCAAGAAGGAGTTCCAGGACTCCATTGTGGACTTGGTGAAACGGAAGAGGCTGTCGACGGAGACGGAACCGGAAAGACCGGTGGAGGTGCGGACGACGCACATTGACGACTTGGCGCTGGAAGATGAGTGGGTGGAGAGCCACTATTCGAGGCCACACTAGGCCCGAGCGACCACGGAGACCCCGGTAAAGATCGGAGATGTTTAGGAACCGGTGGTGGCACTGGTGGACCACGGTTCGGAAATAAACCTAATGTCCATGGACTTCTATAAGAAGGGAAAGTGGCCGATCAACACCAAGCACGGGTGGAAGATACAGGCGGCGACACACGCCACCGAGGAACTGCACGGGGCCTGCCCGAACGTGCGAGTCAAGATCGGCGACGTCGAGATTGACCAACACTTCTTCGTACAGGAGACGTCCTCGCACCCGGTCATATTAGGAGAACCATACATCACGGCGGCGCGAATGGAGACCAAGGTGCTGGACAACGGTTCGGCGTACGCGAGGGTCAAAAGCCAGGACGGGCGCCATTCGGTCCAATTTCTGACGGTGCATCCGAACCACGAGCGAAACCGCGAATCCCTCGGTGGCGAGAACCAGGAGGATTTTTAGAGAGGGCTGCCGAGGCGTGGGGCCGAGACAGTCCGAACACTCGGGAAAGACCCCACAGCTGTACGATAGAACCGAAACCGAAGAAACCTTGTACGATAGGTAGAAAATTCTGCTTCCCCAACAACGGAGGGTGCATGATAGTCGGCATCGTTGGTCAAGAAAGGGCAAGTGCGGAGGAGCGACTTCGAGCGTGCGGAGTTCTCGGCCTGGACGAGGAAATCAGCGGGGTCGTGGAGGCGGTCTCCTTCGACGACACCTTGGGGATGCTGAGGAAGGTAGCCGGAGAAGACCTTAACGAAGACCGGACGATACCGGTATGTTCCGAAGAGATGTACCAAGTCATCGCGAACTTCGGCTAGGGGCTCCGGGCGGATCGGACGGCCCGAGTTAGCACGAAGTACAAGATTGTGGACCGGAAGGTAAGGCCAGTCGCGGCACCCTTACCGGAGGGCAGCGAGTCCCGAATCAGAGGGGTTGCGTCGGACCCCAGTTTACGAGATCCGGCCTGCATAGGACACACCTTCACCGACGGGATGCTCCGGGAGCTCAAGATCGATGGGGGCGGGTTCCTACTGCCGGCGGAGGAAGACCGGTTTTGGAGAATGCTCGGAAGGCACGGAAAGGCCTTCGCATTCTCACCGGAAGAGATCGGGTGCGTAGACCCGACGATCGTGGAGCCGATGGTGATATTCACGGTACCGCATGTGCCGTGGAATCTCAAGCCGATTCCAGTACCGAGAGCTCACATCCCGGAGTTGATGGAGCTGCTGAGGCAGAAAGTTGATATGGGTATTCTCGAACCGTCAAGCGCGCCATACTCGAACCGATGGTTTACCGTACCAAAGAAGAACGGAACATTGCGCTTCATTCAGGACCTGCAGCCGGTCAACAAAGTGACCATTCGGAACGCAAGAATCGGACCGACCATAGACGAGTTCGCGGAGGCCTACGCCGGAAGGTCGATTTACTCGGTCCGTGATCTGTACTCGGGGTACGACCAGTTCCAGCTAGCCGTGGAGAGCAGAGACATTACGACGATGCGAACTCCCCTCGGCCTAGTGCGAATGTGTACCCTGCCACAAGGAGGGACCAACTCGGTGGCCCACATGGTGAATGCAATGAACAAGGTACTGAGGGATTGCATCCCGGACATCACCATGCCATTTCTGGACGACATCCCGATAAAGGGGTGCCCGGTTGAAGAGAAGGATGAGACAGTCGGGCCGTGATCTGTACTCGGGGTACGACCAGTTCCAGCTAGCCGTGGAGAGCAGAGACATTACGACGATGCGAACTCCCCTCGGCCTAGTGCGAATGTGTACCCTGCCACAAGGAGGGACCAACTCGGTGGCCCACATGGTGAATGCAATGAACAAGGTACTGAGGGATTGCATCCCGGACATCACCATGCCATTTCTGGACGACATCCCGATAAAGGGGTGCCCGGTGGAAGAGAAGGACGAGACAGTCGGGCCGTGATCTGTACTCGGGGTACGACCAGTTCCAGCTAGCCGTGGAGAGCAGAGACATTACAACGATGCGAACTCCCCTCGGCCTAGTGCGAATGTGTACCCTGCCACAAGGAGGGACCAACTCGGTGGCCCACATGGTGAATGCAATGAACAAGGTACTGAGGGATTGCATCCCGGACATCACCATGCCATTTCTGGACGACATCCCGATAAAGGGGTGCTCGGTGGAAGAGAAGGACGAGACAGTCGGGCCGGACGGATGCCGACGATTCGTGGCAACACACATCGACGACTGCGAGAAGGTGCTACAAAGGCTAGAGGATGCGAGGCTCACCTTCTCCGGGGAGAAATCGGCCTTCGGGCAATTAGAAATCCTGGTGGTCGGACACCTGTGTGGACCGTATAGCCGGAAGCCATCTCCGGCAAAAGTAGAAGCCATCTCCGCGATGAAGGCCGACTGTAGCTTGGTTACGGAAGTTCGGAGGTTCCTGGGGGCATGCGCGTTCCACCACATATGGATCCCGCATTACGCCCACGTTGCGGAGCCGCTATACGGGTTGCTGAAAAAGGGGCGAAAATTCGAGTGGCGAGACGACCACACGAAGTCGGTCCGGAAGCTAAAGGAAGCTCTTGCGGCAGCACCGGCGCTCCGGAAGGCTGTCTACGAGAAGGGTACCCCGGTATACATAACGGTGGATACGAGCCCGACTGGGATCGGATGGGTCGTCAACCAAGAAGACGAGGACGGCACCCGGTTCTTGATCCGATTCGGCGCTAAGGTCCTCAGTGAGCGACAACAAGGGTACGCCCAGGTTAAACGCAAACTCTAGGGTATCGTTTTGGCAGTAAAGGCCGACAAAGACTACCTGATCGAGACAGAAGTGATTATCGAGATGGATTGCCTGCCAATTCTCGGCATGGTTTCCGGATGCGCGACACCGGACCTGGCAATGCTCAGGTGGTTAGCGTACATCAAGTCCCTGGACCCGGAAATACGACACATTTCCGGAAAGGACAATGCCATGGCCGACATGCTTTCAAGGGCGAGGTTTGATAACGAAGGCGGCATGGTTTCGGAGGACGAAGAAGTCGGCGTGTACTTTTTTGAAGCAGTGTACGTGACGACCGATGGGACGGGCACTCCGGCGCTTAACGACTTCGACGAGAGCAAGTACGACGGCGAGTGGCTGCAGATCGGTGGTTTCTTGGGGACAATGACGCTGGATGCATCGTGCACGAGGGACGAGACCAACCGGATCTGGAAGAAAGCATACCGGTTCTTTCTCCGGGACGGATACTTATGGAAGCACCCGAAGAAGAGGAACGACGTCCCGCTCAGGGTGGTGGCGATGAAGGAAGAATAGGAGGAGCTGCTGACGGCCTACCACAACAGCCCTTGGGCCGGACACCGTGGAACGTGGGCCACGTTCGAGAAGATAAAGGGGAAGTACTGGTGGCCGGGACTGTACCGGGACGTGCATCGGTTCGTGACAACTTGCGAGAGCTGTCAAATGCACTCCATAGTTCGGCATCGGGACGAGCTTCACCCTACGTACCCTCCGACCATCCACTTCAAATGGATGGTAGATTTGGTGACGATGCCGATGGGCGTAGGACAGATGCGGTATCTGGTCCTGGCTCGGGAAGATCTGATGAACCAGGTGGAAGGCCGAACCCTTCAGAACAAAACGACCGCGGCCGTATGTCGGTTCCTGATCGAGGACGTGATATGCCGGTACGGGTGTGTCGGGAAGATCGTGGCTGATCGCGGGGAGTTGGACGCCGAAGAGGCCGAGGAGCTGTTCGACCGGCTAGGAGTCAAGCTCTCGCTTACCACTGTGTACAATCCGGAGGCGAATGGGAAGGTGGAGCGCGAACACGGACCGATCGTCAAGGCGTTAGTTCGGGCATGCGGGGGGCAAGTCGGGAACTGGCCGCGACCTCTGCCTTACGCGTTGTGGGCTGACCGAACTACGCACAGTTCGGTAACAGGATTCATGCCGGCAGAGCTCATGTTTGGGCAGGAGCCGATCATGCCGATGGAACGTACGATCCCCTCATGGGCAACCGTGTACTGGAGAGACGAAATGAGCCGGGAGGAATTGTTGGCGGCGCGCATAAGGCAGCTCGAGCGAAGACCGGAGGACGTAGAGCAGGCTACGGAAAAGCTTTGGGTGGCAAGGACGAGGAACAAAGCCCGGTTTGACCGAATGCACCGGCTACGACCGAAGAAGATCGAGGAAGGCGACTTGGTACTAGTCTATGACAGCAGCCTCGACAACCAACACCGGGCAACACGGAAGTTCGCAAGAAGGTGGTTCGGGCCTTACGTGGTACAAAGCGCCAACGACAACGGGACGTACCATCTGGCGGAACTCGACGACGCGAGAATGGCGATACCGGTAGCTGGGAAAAGGATCAAAGCGTTCAAGAAGCGTCACGACGACGAGCCGGATCCGGTTAACCTGGATCGCGACGATGAATGGTCCGAAAGCGAGGAAGAACCGACGGGCGGCGAATGAAGGCTGGATCGGTTTTCTCCGTCCCAACTCAATTTGGCGCATGCCGGTGGATGTGCGGTTAGGTGGGGGCGGATGTCGTGAAGAAAACCGTCCAGGAGCGGAATCGGTGCACCGGAGCATAGGAACCGGCTTTTCATGCACGTACGCCTTATGTTGTACATAAGAGAGAATTAGGGACATGGAAGATCCTAGGTAGGTAGATTCGGTAGGTAGGAAGTTAATAGGAAACGACTCCCTTCTTGCCTATAAAAGGAGGGGGGGGCGGAACCAGAGAGGGGGAGGTGCTGTCGGGTTGTCGGTCGAAGGCTCCTCTCTTCCATACTCTCCGTAGCTTCTTTCTATGCAGGTTTCGGGAGGCTTGCGCTGCTCTGAGGAACGCCCGAGTGCTTCCGGCAGCACCTCCAACCTACTCCTTTCTTTCTGAGCGTTTGCGAACAGGCATCGGCATCTGTTCGCCGGCTTGTTCGGTTGTAACCGGCTTCGTGCTTCTTGTTGTTTGTCTCTGTTAATATATACATACATACCTTCGTGCCTCTTTGTGTTTGTTTCCCCGCTCGTGTCTTCGTGTCGAAGGGCCGTGTCCCTGTGGAGGTACGCTCGCACGTAGTGGGTCTTTTCCCTCTCCTTTCTCTATTGCTCTTCGGTACAAGACCCCCGAGGTCCCGCCTCATTCCACGCATCAGCGAGGGATACCTCGACACCGGTTCATACCGGTTCTGCACCATCCGGCTCTCCGTAGCTAGGTACTCCTCATCCGGTTCACACTGAGCCTGTATCATCCGGCTCTCCGTAGCCGGGTACTACTCATCCGGTTCACACCGGGCCTGTATCATCCGGCTCTCCGTAGCAGGGTACTACTCATCCGGTTCACACCGGGCCTGTATCATCCGGCTCTCCGTAGCCAGGTACTCATACAGTTTGTTCGTCGGCACTGTTCTTCTCCCTTCCCATCCGGAGGGACCTGTCTCCCAACACTCGGTTAGTGACAAATTGTAGATCGGTCCCCATGGCGGCTCTTTTCCCGGTTGTAAATCGATGGGGCAATCGTACGGTCGATGATGAGGAAGTGTGTTGGCTTGTACTTTATCGAACACATCGACGTAATGACGATACTTCTCGGGAAGTTGAACGGTGGATTCTTCTTTAGTGGTGCTGGAGGGGTTTACTGATATTGCAAAGAGGAACATTTCTTCCTTGCACCCTTCTTTACGCAACTGACATAGCAAAATGGTTGCCATCTTCTGAGTTGACCCTTGGGTTTGTCGACACTGGATTTCTCTTGTTCTCCAATCTATGTCTGGGTTATGGAACTCGAACCACGATAATCCTAAAACTATGGGATGTTCTGGGATACTAATAATATTAAATGATACTACACATGCTAAGTTATCTAGGACAATATTAATGGGCTCTGATTCTTCTATGATATTTCCGGAAGCAATGGGACGTCCATCAATGACTACTAAAGAGGCTGGACACTGGAGTTTTCTTAGGGATATCTTATGAGCTTGAGCAAATTTCTTATCCATAAAGGAAGAGTTAGCTCCGGAATCTAGGAGTGCTAGGACATGTATTGGGGGGGTACTTTTAGTACTAACTATTACTTGGGCTACGAACACATCACTAACTTGCTTAGAGGGAATGGAACCACTAATGGGCTGCACAGATCTAGGGCTGTCCAACCAAATGGCTCCTATTTTGGCTGGACTTAGTCGTTTAACTCTTCTTCTAATTGACTAAGGACATCAAATCTGTTCGCTAGATCTGGGCTATTAGTACTATTAGGACTATCAGATATCCCTACTGAAATAGGCTCGGGTTTAGTACAATTAGAACTAGCGACTATTTGGTTTACCTGTCTTCTTGGCCTATGGGGGCAATTTATTGCAATATGTCCTGGTCCACCGCAGTAAAGACATAGTCGATTTGTACGGCGTCGCTGCTTTTCTTCTTCGGATAATGGCCCTCGACGACGTGTAGTGTCAATCTCCATCGGAGTTGGAGTATTTGCTGGAGGCGCATTATATGACTCCCTCGGAAAAGGTCTTGATACCATTGAGGCGTAGGTGGGCTCTGATCTTGCCCTCGGCATTTGTAGCTGTCGTTTCGAACGTCGCTCAAAGAGGCGGTTGTCACATCTCACCGCGCGACTGATTGCTTCTGTTAAGGACTTTGGCTCTTCGGGGAAGGTCAAGAGTAAATCCTTGACGTCGTTGCGTAAACCATAACGGAATTGCTCCATCAACGCTTGATCATCCCAAGGGATATCGGTGGCGAGTAGGCGAAAATCTGCAGCGTATGCAGAGGCTGGACGGTCACCTTGGCGTAATCGCCGAATTTTGTTGATTGCGGTCCTGATGCTGTCAGTATCTCTGAAACATGCTTTAAACTCACCTAGAAACTCTTCAAAATTGTTGAGTAACGGAGATTCCTTTTCTAATAGTGGAGTGAACCATGCCAACACTGAGCCACTTAACAAAGTGCCTACTAAACCCACTCGTGATGCATCGGTGGGATATTGGGAAGGATGCATTTGAATAACTAATCGTACCTGGTTAAGGAACCCTCTAAACTGCGATCGCGTTCCATCGAACTTTGTGGGAAGGCCAATCTTGGGTTCTTTATGAATCCCTTGTGTTCCAGGCCCTTGTTGTTGCATCACTATGATGGTGGCTTCGAGTTGTTGCACGCGTAACGCAAGTTCCCCATGCTATTGTTGCGTTTGTTGCTTTTCTAAGGAGATTTGTTGAAGATCCCCCAACAACCGTTGGTTTTCTTGTTCCAAAGCATGGAACTTCTCTTTCAAGCATTGAAATTCCGAAAAAACAGATTGATATTCTTCAGCGCTAACAGTGGCCATGGGATGAAAGAAAAAAGGAATAAGAGATTAGTAGGAAATGAGAGAGACAGAAGGTAGGAAAATTGGTTCAAACTGTCAGAAACAGTACTAAGACAGAGAAGGAATTAGTACTAAAAGAAGTATTAGTACTAACAGAGGTGAAGAACTCTCGAGAGAAGGAAAGAGTGAGTGAGAGGGAGGGAGAGAGAGATCGAGAGAGAGAGAGAGAGTGATGATAAGAAAAGATATATATTATGTGAAGAAAATGTACAGTAGCTAGGAGGCTTAAGACTGGTGTTGAACCGATTTGGTTCGAAATAATGCCTTGTGCCTCCTTTTATAGTGTTCTAAGGAATACTCCTGAAGTTTCTAGAATGTTCTAGAGAAATTTGGAATATACATCAATTTTCTATCATAAAACATAAATGAAAATAATATTCTACGTATTACAATGTATAGTCTAATGGTCAAGAGTTCGACCCATGTAGCATAAGGTCATGGGTTCGAATCTTGCCATATCATGACATTAGTTAGGAAGAAATACATGAGGTATCATATGTACAAGAGTGAGGCCTCATATAGAGCTTTGTGGCTTCAATTAACTCTAAAAATGTGAAGTGTAAAGTGATCCTTCTACAATTCAGGGACGATGGGGGGAGTCCTTGGTGGGAAGAGCCATTTTGGCGGGAGATATCACCATTGTATATTGCCGCCATGCAATCTCCGTATCGGCGTTCCACTCCATTTCAAAATGAAGGTTGCTCGTGCCTTGGATGCCGAGTCCGTTTCACCTTGAATATCTTCATATGAACCACGAAGGAAGGTGATGAGGTGATCCCAAAGTTCCATGATTACCTCTACAAGATCTTTCCTTAGAAGATCCTACAACAACAATGCTTCCATATCTGCCATGTTAGACTTGCAAGTGTGGTCCACAATGACTTCAACTCTGTTAACTTTGTTTGTGACCAAGATGGAGAAGCAGTGTCCTAATAGTTCCCCGCTCCCATCTCTTCTTAAAAATCTCCCTTTCTAATACTATTTGTAGCACTTGATTATCACTTAAAATCACAATCTTAGCAATTATTTCCGGGTATGATGCAATTGTAGAGACTATGTATGACTATTCCTATTAGTACATCTGCATGTGAACACCGCTTTTCACATCAAAATATCATAAAAAATGACATTAGAAAACATTAACACGATATCAATTTTGTGTATTTCATTGTCTACATAGCTTGTTTGTTTGTTTCCTCCCCCCCAAAAAAACTCATTCCATTAGTTATAAAATTTTACAAATGAGACTATTATGTACAAATCCCTGTAGGGATGCGATAGTTCCATCTTATGTGGATGCCCACTGACTCAAGAAAGGGAGAGGACGACCATTGTTGGATGAGGCTATTCGTTGTCTTTCAACTCCATTGAAGTTGGATGCGCGGTTTGGTTGGAGAAGACCTGTCTACACCGTTGTTTCCATAGAATCCAAAGAGTTATTGGGCTGACCAATTCCAACACAACTTGAGATTTGTCATTATGAGGAGTTGAGTGGACACGCTGGTGGAGAAAAAAACCTCTTGTGCTTTTATCACTAAAGTCATCCCCTCCTCCTGATGCTTATATCTACCAACTGGGGTCTGCCATGATAGCCAACATATATTTCCCCACTTGATTGAGCCTTGCACCTGGCATAATTGCAACAAGCGGCCAACCCCCCGCCATATTTGATGGGACGCTGGGCAGTCCCACAGAGCGTGTCGTATTGATTCTACTACATTTGGGCACTCTACACAATTACGAGAGCTAAGGTTCCCACGTTGGCATGCTCCCACTGGTAGGGACTTATGTATTAATAACCATTGGAACGTGGTAATTCGTCTCGCGTGTTGTTGTTTCCAGATTTTCTACCAAAATTTGGTGATAATTGTGTGAGGAACTTGAAATGTGTGCCAAACACTTGCATCAGCCGGCTCTCGGGCGGTTTGAGCAGCTAGAATGTGGCGACCCAATCTAGTTGTGAATTGGAAGAACGAGATGGGTTTGCTTCCTTGCCCCGCGTAAGGATCATGCCTTAAAAAACATTAACACGATATTTATTTGATGTATTTCATTATCTACATAGCTTGTTTGTGCTTTGGCTTAAAAAACATTAACACAATATTTATTTTATGTATTTCATTATCTTTGTGAGGTAGTTATGGTGATTTGTGTATCTTTACGTACTTTTTATAGTAAGGAAATCATAAATGTATAAGTTTATAACAATGTAGCATTATATAGAGCTTTTCATTTTTAAAATTTGTATGTCAAATGACATGTTAGTTTTTGCACTCTTATGTCATATGTCATATATCTTTAATAAATGCCCATAAAAAAACTTTAATACTGACCCGTCAAATTTAGGCCTTGGTTGAGACTATATATCATGGTTACTTTTAGGAATAAAGGCTAATTTGCATCAAGTTCGTCTTACTTCGATGGATAAATGGTTATATCAACCCTTGATTTGGAACCCTTTATTTCTAGATGATGAATGATCTATGTTGGGGAGGAGAGTCAGATTAAATTAGGCTTAAGTTGATTCAGCTCTAAGTACGTGGCAATGTTTTGTTCACAATCCTAATCATATTATGCAATAGGAGTATGGCGGAATAAGGAGGCAAGTTGATAGTTGATGAGTTAAAGAAGTTGTGGTTACCCTTGCTCGCTAATCTACTTTCTAATTCTCATAAGTGGGTGAGATTATTCTCGAATTTCTATACGCTACTTGGAGTCTAAGGCCTTAGAGATAATGATGATTTCTTAAGTTATGATGTGCTACGGGATGGACAATTAGGGACGATCCCCTTAGAAGATGAATGTTTAGTTGAGGGTATATTAAAACTTGTTAGAATTCTAACTAAGGTGGTTAAGATCTGGATCCTAATGTTGTTCATCCATTGTGGGATTTATAGGTAGTGGGGAAAAAACCATTATGTGAATTGGCATGGGATCTAAGGTAATGAGCATGGTTACCTACATCGTATTTTCAGGAGGATGTTCAACCAATTCCATTTTTTCAATATTCGGTTCGATTGGGAAGGGAAATGATAAGGTGTAGGGTGGCCCAATGGCCCACAACAGCTAATACATGGTTGGGTTATAATGTTGAACCTACTCGCATGGCAACATTTTCGGGAAGGGAAATGATAAAGCATAGGGTGGCCCAGTGGCCCACAACAGCTAAGACATGGTTGAGTTATAATGTTGAACCTCCTCGTAGGGAACATTTTGGAAATGGCTATAGGTCATGCGGCTCCCAAAGAATATTATTTTATTTAGATGCTTGCTTGGTCATTATGGGGTTCTTTCTTGGTTTGGATGTATTGTAAGGATATGGATAAGATGTGTGATTTCTGTGGGTTAGAGATGGGGTCTCTTCATCATCTATTCTAGTCAGGTATGACAACTCAATTGGTTTGGAAAAGGTTTTTGCGTGTCTTGCATGAGGTATATGGCTCTTGAGTATATAGATGGGGGACAATGATGTGGGCAAATATTAAGGGTGACCTACAAGATTATGAAAAAGAAAAGGTTAACTTTGCATTGTATACAAGAGGTCAATATGTTGAGGAAGTGTCATTAGGTATGTCTATTAATTCAATATAGGATGGTGTGGTTTGGGAGATGATTAGTTTAGTAGTCTTATGGGTTTTGTGGACTAGTGGATGTCGAAGGATATTTCAGGAAATTCAATAGAATGTTGTGGATGCAATCAAGGAGATTTGGCTGACTTTGATGCATGCATTAAAAGGAGAATACGATGCTATCAAGGGTGATTCAAATGTAGTCTTTTGAAAGCAAGAGGTTTTTAAGAAGAGATGGGAAAGGCTTAATGTCTTCTTCATGTTTAATGGTTGTATACAATAAAGGTATCAACCACCTCTCAGGGTATTTCCTCCACTGACATGAGACATGTGGCCATGTACAAACATGTGATGAGGGAAAGGAAGTTCATGAGGAGATCATCGACAAGGGACTGCTAGAAAAACATGATGTACTGTACTTAACAATGTTATGGTAGATATGTATGTAGAATGTGGTGCACTAATGAATGTCTGTGGTAGCAGAGCAGTTGAAAAAGGTAAAAATCCATGATGAAGTTGTTAAGAATATTTGGAAGTGTTCATGTATCCTTTAAATCACTTTAGACATAATATAAACCATTGTTGGGACAAAAAAACCCTTGTGTGACAATTCAAGGGAATATAGAAATATAGTCCTAACCACTCTCGATAGTGAACAGAGAGCGAGGAGCATGAACAGAGAACGAGGAGCGATGGCAGAACAACGACTAATACCTGATTCGACGCACAGAGGGGGTTCTGGTGCACCTCCCCTCAATCAACCTTCTACCTTTCCCCATATTTCAGGTAAGGTCGTCTCACTCTCCTTGTCAGATAATGATAAGAATATTGTGTTGGCAGAAGTACAATGACTACAAGAGGTTTCTCTGGTAGCTCATATGGAAGGATCAAGGCCAAATAGGCCTGAGTTGTGTCGAATGTTGTACGCTTCCTTCCCAGAAGAAACCAACACTGTTGTGGACATCCAATTCATGGGCAAAGGATGTTATTATTTGGAGTTTTCCGATTGTTCTTCAATTGATCGTTTGTTGAAGATCAAACATACACCATTGCAGGGCAATTGGATATCTTTCTATAGGTGGACTCATAATGTGGTTGCAGATGAGATTTTGCAGCACAAAGAAGCCCATATGATCTTTACGGCCGTTTTTCCAGGATTGAAGAAAGAATGGCATCAAGTATTAGCCCAAATAGTTTCTCTTTTAGGTACTGTAATAGTGACTAAAGATGAGGCTTCACAAGAAGATGAGCACGAGCGGTGAGGATTTTAACCCCCTGAAATAACGTTTTACCATCTTTAATTTTGCTGCCAAATTTGCAAGAAAATAAAGAGCCATTTCCCCAAAGGATTGTGTATCAAGGGCTTCCGGATCAATGTTTTATATGTAGTCATTTTGGGCATTTAGGGAAGGATTGTCCTTGGAAACATTATCGATCAAAGGAGGCCCCTAAGTCGACTGCTAAGATGGGGAGATCCGACTGGACTCCAGTAGCAGCTAAACATACTTTTAAACAATTTAACTCACTAGTCAATTCTATAGTTTTGTTCGATGGTAATCCATACAATACTTTGAATAACGATGAAGATAGGAATATATCCTTGCAAAATATTGTACGAGAGAAGAATAAAGTTGTTGAAATACAGAATCCAGCAACCTCGAAGTAGGATCATGAAGCCTTGACTATTAAAGAAAGTAAGGATAGACATCATAAGTTTGAGGGTCCGTCTATGGGGCAATTTAATGGTAATCATTTGGGGGATAAAGGGAAGCATATCATTCAATCCTTGCCTGACCCGGTGCCTCAGGACAAGGTGCGACAAATTGACTTCTCGGGGATTGCCATGGATTGTGAAAAGGAGTTATCTTTAGTAATCTATGAGGAGGATCCATCAAAACAAAAGTCTCTCTCCGTAGTGAAAAGATGGTTTCTCAAGACATTAATGATTTTTCCTTTTCGGCAGTAACTTTGGTTCCAGATGATACTATGACATTGGAAAAAGCAAAGCCAATCCGTGCACATAAATACTCCGGTAAAGATATGATGAAAACTAGAAGAAAATTACGAGTTGTTGGGGAAGGAAAACGTAGAGGAGAAGTTTTGGCTGGAAAAAGGACAATTCCATAATACCTAGTTCTTTATTAATGGATGTTCTAAATATAATCTCATGGAATGTGCAAGGATTAGGAGGTAGTCGGTTTCAAAGAATCAGAGGGGTTTTTAGACAAGAGTTAAAAAGGCCTTATGTAGGACCAATAGATGTGCTCATTATTCAGGAGCATCATTTAGGGGAACAACGCCTCTTAAAATATGGGAATCTTCTCCCCGGGAGATGGCAACAATTCTGGTTGCCGGCTTTTGGACCGAATGATACCTAGGGGGGTTTATGTATTGCGGTTTCACATATTTGGGCTTCACATGTAAGTATGTCTGGATCATTAGCAAATAAAAGAGCACAATATATTGTTTTTCAAATAAGAGAGATTAAGTGGGGTTTGCTTAACCTTTACGCACCGAGGTCTCATTTTTGGTCTGAAATTCTATTACAAATACCTCAGATTGACCATTGGGCATTAGTTGGGGATTTTAATATGTTAGAGGATGTGCAAGATAGGCAAGGTGGTAGTTTACGCATTATGTCTGGGTCAGAATTTAGGGAGCGGGAAAGTCTATGTATGTGACTACAATTGGTTGATCTTTGGTCAATGCAATCCTTTAATAGAATACCATAATCTTTATCTTTTTCAAGATCTGACAGGATATTGGCAGGGGTCAACCTTTCTCGTTTGGATAGGTTTTATGGGAATGCTTTTATGTGGACAAGAGGTGGTCAATTAGGAATTTTACCTGGTTGTTCTTTTTCTGATCATTCACCTCTTAAGTTAAAATTCTCTTTATCATCGACAAGAAGGGCTAGTAGATTTAGAATCCCTAACTCTGTTTTTCTTAGAGATGATTGTAAACATTTTGTTCAAAGTATTTGGTCTCAATATCATTATGATGCGGAATCCGATGTTATCTTGATTAATGTGGTGCATGCGTTGAAAGAAATTCAAGAATTTTTTCAAACTAAAGCGAAAGCTTTGTACCTTGATTATGATTCCAAGATTGGAAGATATAAACGAGCTTTGGCAAAGGTGGCCTAGGTCTGTAGATTTAGCCACAAGAAATATTGCAATTACAAACGTCAGATTTTTGGTATCATAAATCCTTTACAAGATGGACTAGACAAGTTGATACAGTTTGCAAAGGGTTTTTTCAACCTCATCGCATTAAATCACATAAGTCTCAATCGACGAGTATGAGACGCGTTGATGGGTCTTTTACATCGAATGTGATGGAGATGAGGGACATAACATCATCTTTTTATAGTCATTTGTTGACAACAGTTCCAATTTCAAGAAATAATGTGATTAAGAGGGATGTTGTTTGGGCTTCGGTCTCTAATTGAGTTTCATTTGAAATGCAAATTTCTTTGCTTGCTCTGTTGCAACCTTCTAAAGTTTTGTTAGCAGCAAAGGCTTTAGGTAAGGATGTTTGTCCAGGTGTTGATAGGATGGGGGTTTCATGGTATATAGAGTATTGGGATATGATTGGTAATGTTTTGACTTTTGCCTACCAACAAATTCTTGACCATGGTTATATGCCTCAGGAATGGACAGAAGGCCTAATATATTTGATTCCGAAGGGGGACGACCCTTTGGATGATATTTGAAAATGGAGGCCTATAACACTACTTAATGTTAATGTTGTGTATAAGATTTTAGCTAAAACAATAACAATGAAGTTTTGTTAGCAACAAAGGCTTTAGGTAAGGATGTTTGTCCATGTGTTGACGGGATGGGGGTTTCATGGTATATAGAGTATTGGGATATGATTTGTAATGTTTTGACTTTTGCCTACCAACAAATTCTTGACCATGGTTATATGCCTCAAGAATGGACAGAAGGCCTAATATATTTGATTCCGAAGGGGGGCGGCCCTTTGGATGATATTTGAAAATGGAGGCCTATAACACTACTTAATGTTGTGTATAAGATTTTAGCTAAAACAATAGCAAGGAGGGTGCAACCTTTTTTACCTCAACTAATTCATGATTCCCATATGGGTTTTGCTCAAGAGAGAAGTAATTTTTATAACATTTTTTTGTTTTGGGAAATGGTGGCTATGGTAGAGCAACAACAACAAGATTTGGCTATTTTGTTTTTAGATTTCGAGAAGGTCTATGACAAAGTGGATTGGGATTTCATGGAAGGGACATTACAGCGAATGGGCTTTCCAATGCAATAGATTAGGGTTGTTGTAGCTTTGTAAAGGACCGCTCATAGTTCTCTTTTGTTTACAGGTGATGTTGGATGTAGATTTTCAATTTCGAGATCAATAAGATAAGGGTATCCACTAGCTCTCTTTTTGTTTATTTTAGTCTCTGAAACTTTTTTTGATTACCTTAGGAGTAGGGATGTAGATAATCCTGGTATAACCTTACCTATACAAGGATATGCAACCATGACTGTTGATTCAGAATTTGCTGATGACACCGCTTTATATGTTTTTGCAAAAAAGGAGAATGTTTTGAATCTTCAACAAGCACTAACATGTTTTTGTGATGCTTCAGGAGCTTTGATTAATTGGGACAAGTCTATGGGATTTTGGATCGCGTCTTCCTCTCCTCCACAAGATGTGCCAACTCCAGGTTTTATTTGGGTGCCTCGAGGTATAACAGTAAGGTATTTGGGTTGTCAAGTAGGGCTAGAATTGTCAGCAGAAGATATGGTAACACCCCTTTTATTACGAGTTAGAAATAAATTGTTATTTTGGGATACAACTAAATTGTCTTTACCTGGAAGGGTAGTTGTGGCAAACTCTGTTTTGTTTGCATCAATGTGGTATATTGCGTCAACGTAGTTATTTTCACGTTATATTATATTGAAATTACAACGCTTAGTTCGTAATTTTATTTGGGGTGCTTCGCTAGGATCAAGGGCTGTTGCAAAAGTTGCTTGGTCGGTTTTAATCCGGCCAATAAGTGAAGGTGGACTGGGCTTAATAGATCCTATGCTCCAGAGTAAGGCTCTTCTTGCGAAGCATGTTGTGAGAGGATTTATGCCTAGGGATGAGTTGTGGAAAAAGTTATGGTTGTTAGATATTGGTAACATTAAGCCTACCTTAGGAGGACGGTGGCAAGATAGTTGTAGATGGTTGTTTAATTCCGAATTTCCAATTAATTCTCAAAATGTTGGTTCTAGAAGATTTTTTACAGGTATTTTGAGGGTATGGAAGGACATTAGAGAGGTTCTATTATTTCAACTACCATCAACAGAAGCCCAATTTCTAAGACAACCATTGTTATGGAATCCTTTGTTTACTGATAGCTCTAGTTGTGTTTTAGGTATTAGGCTGCATTTATCATGGGGTAAAATGGACTCGGGTACAGCTACAAGTGTGGCTTATTGGGAGCGTTTTCAATTTCTCTCAAATGAGGACCAAAAACAATTCTTGTCTTCTTTACTGGGGGATGTTTGATGTCCGTTTAGATTCAATAGGCTTTTCAGAATTGTCAAAGGCAAATTACCTTACATAATAATTATACATGGTACAATCTTTTCTCACCTTTGGGCATTTTAATAGGTGCCAGGGCTTACACTGATGAGGGTAGAATAAGATTTTATGAGGTTGGAGATGTTGGTCTTTTATATTTAGTGGAAGAAGAAGCCGAAGTTATGCAACTAACCTCCCAAAAACCCATTAGGGTCATTGCTAGGTTAGAGAAGAAGATTTTCCTAGATCCTAACCCCTTTTTGGTAGACCACGCACGACAACTATGGTCATTTCAAAGTAAGCTAGTGGAACACCTTAATTGGGACCCGATTGATTACGCATGACGGTTAGTTGTGTTGAAGACAAGGCCGTCAATGCGGAAGATCAAGTAGCATTCGAATGGGGTTGAGTACCTGCGTATAACAGTTTCCAAGATCGTGCACAGAGATAGAGAGAGAGAGAGAGAGAGAGAGAGGAGGCACAAAAGACTCTTTCTATTCAATAGAAAACAATAATACAACCAACCTTACAAAAAGGTTACAAGGTCACTATATATAGTGACCGACTTAGGGCAACTACCATTTATGTTAATTACACAAATGGCCCAAACTTGATCTATACAAAGGGATAGTGTGAATACGTCCATTATACACTTGTATTCGACACTCCCCCGTAATGGGCGTATACATGGGTTATCTAAGATTACAGGTATAAACCTAGGTTCTCGGACATATCAGTTTTGTTCGAGTCGGCAGGGTCCGAAGGCAGAAGACCGGACTGGTCGGGTCGGAAGAGTTGAAGCCGATCATTAGGGAACTGATGTCGGTTGTCTGAAACCATCCTGCGCTGTGTCCGGCTCTAACCGGACTGGTTTGTTGTTACGCCCATTTGATGCCGAAGGGACCGAAAGCGGTCTGCCGAAAGACACTTGGTCATTCCATCTGCGACATTGTCGGTTGTGGATATTTTCTCTAGACCGATTTTCCCTGAAATGACGCAGTCCCGAACGAAGTGATATCGAACGTCGATATGTTTGGAGGCGTTGTGGTGAACCGGATTTCTCGACAAGGCAACAGCACCTTGACTGTCGCTATAGACAACTGGAGCCGAGTCATGGTCGACTTGCCGAAACGTGTGCGCCAGCCGGCCGAGCCACAAAGCTTCTTTTGCAGCATCGGACGCAGCTACATATTCTGCTTCGGTCGTTGAGGTCGCTGTGCACTCCTGAAGTTTCGACTTCCACGAAATTGCTCCATTGCCGAATTTGAAGCAGTATCCGGTTGTTGATTTCCGACTGTCTATACAGCCGGCGAAGTCCGAGTCGGTGTAACCGACTACGCCTGAGGTTGAGTTCGGACCGAAAAGAATGCCGTGGTCTTTTGTGCCAGCCAGATATTTGAACACATGCTTGACTGCGTTCCAATGCGATCGGCCAGGATTGTGCATAAATCTGCTAACGACTCCTACGGCATGAGAAATATCAGGCCGTGTCGCGACCATCAGGTACATAAGGGAGCCGACTGCCGGTGCATACGATACCGACTTCATATCTTCCCCCTCCGGACCGGATGTCGGGCAGTCTCGCTGAGAGAGCCGAAGATTCATGGGGAGCGGGGTTGAAGCAGATTTGGCTGATTGCATGTTGAAGCGTTCCAAGACACGTCCGATATAGTCGGTCTGAGACAAAAAAAGATGTCGTTTATCGCGATGCCGACTAATCTTCATGCCAAGTATGTGTCGTGCCGGACCGAGGTCCTTCATGGCAAACTTCAACCGCAATTGCCGAATGAGATCGGCAAGTTCGCCCGCGTGGCGTCCAGAAATTAGCATGTCGTCCACGTAAATGATGAGGAAGATGGGTGATCCATCTTGAGCTGTGTTGGTAAAAAGACAATGGTCCTCATCGCTTTTTGAGAAGCCGATCGATTGGATGAAGTCGTCGAACTTCTTGTACCATTGTCGCGGTGCCTGTTTGAGGCCGTATAGACTCTTCCTGAGTCGGCAAACTAGATGTTCTTGGCCAGTTGCCACGAAGCCTTTTGGCTGCTCCATATAAATTTCCTCTTCAAGATCACCATGGAGGAAGGCTGTTTTGACATCTAGCTGAATCAGCTCCAAGTTGTCGGCTGCCACTACGCCGAGTAGAAAACGAAGGGTTGTCATTTTCACCACTGGTGAAAAAATCTCGTCGAAGTCGACGCCATATTCTTGTCGGAAGCCCTTTGCAACTAATCTGGCCTTGTACTTTGGGGTGGTTGAATCAGACGTCTCTTTTAGTCGATAAACCCACTTGCAAGGAAGAGCACGTCGATTCTTAGGTAATTTGACCAGATCCCAAGTCTTGTTTGCCCGAATGGAGTGCATTTCCGACTCCATCGCCAGATGCCAGGTGGCTGAATCGACAGATGTCGATGCTTCTTCGTAAGACGTCGGTTCGCCGGCGTCGGTGAAGAAAATTCCAGGAGAATACCTCTCCGGAGGTTGCGACAGTCTCTCGGATCGTCGAGGTATGATTGGACTGGTCGCATCGGGTATCGAGGTCGGATGGTCCGAAAGCGAATCATTCGGCTGTGCCGAGTCAGAGTTGTCCGAGTCGGTAGTGTAAGGTTCAGCTACCCGTGAAGCTGACCGTGTGTTAAGAGCGGGGCCTTCTTGAAGGGTCGGCACATCGGAAAATGTTACCCTTCGGACTTCGATCGGTGTTTCACCTGATGGATTCATAGCCGACTCGTTGAACACAACGTCCGAACTTCGACCGATTTGTCTGCGTTCGGGGTCCCAGAGTCGGTATCCCATTTCGCCGTCGGATCCATATCCAAGGAAAATGCATTTCCTGGACCGAGGTGCAAGTTTTTGGCGATCATCTTTCGGAATAAGGGCGTACGCCTCGCATCCGAAGATCCTCAGCTTGTCGTAATTCGGCTTACTGCCGATCCATAGTTCCTGAGGAATTTGAAGTCCTAGAGGTCTGCTTGGCGACATATTGATTATGTGTACTGCCGTGAGTAGAGCCTCTGCCCAGAAGCCATCCGACAGTCCGGAGTGTTGGAGCATGGAAACTATCCGTTCTTGGATTGTCCGATTCATGCGTTCTGCAATCCCGTTTTGCTCCGGACTGTGTGGTGCCGTAAATTCACGTCGGATGCCGCGTTGTCGGCAGAATTTGACGAATTTTTCTGATTTGAACTCTCCCCCATTGTCGGTCAGAAAGCATTTCAGTTTTCGGTCAGTTTGATTTTCTACCATAGCGAGCCAATCGGAGAAGATCGAGAAGACACGATCTTTGGTGCGAATTGGATAAGCCCACACCTTGCGAGTCGAATCGTCAATAAAACTGACGAAGTAAGAGGCACCGCCGAGAGACTGATGCGGCATTGGGCCACAGACGTCCGAGTGGACTAAATCGAGAGGTCTCGTTTCTCTTGGTGCTGATGTCGGGTGTGATGCGGCTGCTTGTTTGCCATACTGGCAGCGTTCGCAGAATTGATGGTCCGAGAAGGAGAGTTTAGGGATGTATCCGGCTCTAGATAGGTGCGTAATGCCGGCCTTGCTGAGGTGTGTCCTAATCTTCTGTGCCATAGTGATGACACAGGAATATCCACCAAAAACAGGTTACCCTCTCTGAGCGTAACGTGCAACGGATACAGTGAGTGTATCTTGGGTCCTCTAGCAAGCAGGAGGTTCCCCCTGTGGAGTGTCCACCCTCCCGAAGAAAAACCGGCACGAATGCCGTCTTCATCTAGTTGTCCGACTGAGATCAATGGCCTTGAGAGCTCGGGTACATGTCGGACATTGTGAAGTACAAGTGTAGAGCCACCTGCAAGGTTGAGCTCTACTGTGACGATTCCAATGATGTCACAGTGTTGCGAGTTGCCGACTCGAACTGAGTCGGAGTGACGGATCGTATATTGCCGAAATTGGGATCGATGAGGAGTCACGTGAAATGACGCGCCGGAATCTAAGAGCCATGTGCTCGATTCTTCAGTCGTGAGCAGAACTTCTGATCCGACTGGATTTTCGATTGATAGTATATTCGGGTCGTTTGGTAGCACATCAGCTGAGAAGCTGACGTAATTGATCTCCTCATGCCGGCCACTCTTCTTGTCTGATTTCTGAGACTTGTCGTTCTTGTTCTTGAGTGCGCGGCAGTCGGCTTTGATGTGTCCGGGTTTCTTGCAATAGTTGTAGATTCGATTATCCCGTGACTGGCTCCGTCTTCGCTGATTGTTCGGCTGCCGTGAGGAATCTCTTCCTCGTATGTTCGATCGGTCTGTCGAACCTTGTACTACATAAGCGTCGTCTGTTGAGTCTTTGGCGAAAGACTTTCTCCGAGCTGCTTCGGTCAGGATTGCGCTCGTGACTTCGGAGTATTTGACAGCCGTGGTTGACGCGTTGCACACGGTTGTGACGAAAGTTTCCCATGATGAGGGAAGGCTGCTCATGAGTATCATTGCTCTGAGTTCATCCTCGATTGCCGTCCCCTGAGAGGAGATTTGGGAGCTTATGCTTTCGTACTCATTGAGATGTGCTTGAACCGAATCTGATTCTTTCATCCGCAAGTTGTAGAGGCGCCGGATCAGAAACATCTTTGTTGCAGCGACCTTCTTTTCGTAAGTGTCTGACAGTGTTTTCCACAGTTCGAATGCTGTCGTACACGATTGCACCGTAAAGTATACCGATTCCGATAGGTGCATCCGAATCGTGGCGCGGACGATTCTGTCCAGCTTCTGCCACTCAATTGGTTTGTATCCTTCTGGAGGTTCTTCATTTTCGATGGGATCGATTTGCCCCTTGACTATGAGATAGTCCTGCATTTGCTCCTTCCAGAAGTTGAAGTTCGATCCATCGAACTTTCGTAGACTCATTTCTGACGAGCCGGATGTTGATGCCATCAAATTTGGTTTCGGTTGACGAAGCTCGGTTCGGAGTTGACTACGAACCTTGTTGGAGTGCAGCCGGTTGGCTCACCCGATATCGTTCTAGTCGGATTTGGACCCGAGTCGGTTCGGCTTCGGATATATGTATTGTTGAACTTGCTCGAATTGACTCCGGTAACTTGAGGGACAGAACCGACTGGTCTTCCCGAATGTTGCCGAGTCGGAGTGAGCCCGGTTCGCTTCCGAATATATATGCCAAATACCGATTATTGAAACCGATTGTCTGGACCGATTCTGCTTCGGGTGACTGCAGCGACGAGAGAGACGGATCCAACTGATCCTCCCGAATGTCGATCAGCCGGATGAAGCACGAATTTGGGTTGTTGTCTTGAGACCGATCTGCACCGAGTGGTCACAATGAGCGGCGAGCAGCGTTTGATGACCTCTTCGGATGCCGTTTAACCGAGTGGAGCACGATCGTGTCAATGTTGCACAAGGGGATTTCACCTCGAGCGGTTACGATCACAAGGAACAGAGTACAACCGGCTGGCTTACTCCAAGCGAAGATGATCTAACGCGATGAGATGCAAGCCTCGTTTTTCTTCTTCTTCTCTCTTCTTCGAATGACGCAAGAAACCGAGTGCTGTGCAGGCTGAGACGACGGCCGACAGCGGGATGAAGGACCGAATATTGTGCAGGCTCTGATACCAGATGTTGAAGACAAGGCCGTCAATGCGGAAGATCAAGTAGAATTCGAATGGGGTTGAGTACCTGCGTATAACAGTTTCCAAGATCGTGCACAGAGATAGAGAGAGAGAGAGAGAGAGAGAGGAGGCACAAAAGACTCTTTCTATTCAATAGAAAACAATAATACAACCAACCTTACAAAAAGGTTACAAGGTCACTATATATAGTGACCGACTTAGGGCAACTACCATTTATGCTAATTACACAAATGGCCCAAACTTGATCTATACAAAGGGATAGTGTGAATACGTCCATTATACACTTGTATTCGACAGGACGCTCCAGGAGCTCAAAATCGGTGGGGGCGGGTTCTTACTGCCGGCGGAGGAAGACCGGTTTCGGAGAATGCTCGGAAGGCACGGGAAAGCCTTCGCATTCTCACCGGAAGAGATCGGGTGCGTAGACCCGACAATCGTGGAGCCAATGGTGATATTCACGGTACCGCATGTGCCGTGGAATCTCAAGCCGATTCCAGTACCGAGAGCTCACATCCCGAAGTTGATGGAGCTATTGAGGCAGAAAGTCGATATGGGCATTCTCGAACCGTCGAGTGCCCCATACTCGAACCAATGGTTTACCGTACCAAAGAAAAACGGAACATTGCGCTTCATTCAAGACCTGCAGCCGGTCAACAGAGTGACCATTCGGAACGCAGGAATCGGACCGACCATAGACGAGTTCGCGGAGGCCTTCGCCGGAAGGTCGATTTACTCGGTCCGTGATCTGTACTCGGGGTACGACCAGTTCCAGCTAGCCGTGGAGAGCAGAGATATTACGACGATGCGAACTCCCCTCGGCCTAGTGCGAATGTGTACCCTGCCACAAGGAGGAACCAACTCGGTGGCCCACATGGTGAATGCAATGAACAAGGTACTGAGGGATTGCATCCCAGACATCACCATGCCATTTCTAGACGACATCCCGATAAAGGGGTGCCCGGTGGAAGAGAAGGACGAGACAGTCGGGCCGTGATCTGTACTCGGGGTACGACCAGTTCCAGCTAGCCGTGGAGAGCAGAGACATTACGACGATGCGAACTCCCCTCGGCCTAGTGCGAATGTGTACCCTGCCACAAGGAGGGACCAACTCGGTGGCCCACATGGTGAATGCAATGAACAAGGTACTGAGGGATTGCATCCCGGACATCACCATGCCATTTCTGGACGACATCCCGATAAAGGGGTGCTCGGTGGAAGAGAAGGACGAGACAGTCGGGCCGGACGGATGCCGGCGATTCGTGGCAACACACATCGACGACTGCGAGAAGGTGCTACAAAGGCTAGAGGATGCGAGGCTCACCTTCTCCGGGGAGAAATCGGCCTTCGGGCAATCAGAAATCCTGGTGGTCGGACACCTATGCGGACCATATGGCCGAAAGCCGTCTCCGGCAAAAGTAGAAGCCATCTCCGCGATGAAGACCGACTGTAGCTCGGTTATGGAAGTTCGGAGGTTCCTGGGGGAGTGCGCATTCTACCACATATGGATCCCGCATTACGCCCACGTTGCGGAGCCGCTATACGGGTTGCTGAAGAAAGGACGAAAATTCGAGTGGCGAGACGAGCACACGGAGTCGGTCCGGAAGCTGAAGGAAGCTCTTGCGGCAGCACCGGCGCTCCGGAAGGCTGTCTACGAGAAGGGTGCCCCGGTATACATAACAGTGGATACGAGTCCGACCGGGATCAGATGGGTCGTCAACCAAGAAGACGAGGACGGCATTTGGTTCCCGATCCGATTCGGCGCGAAGGTCCTCAATGAGCGACAACGAGGGTACGCCTATGTTAAACGCGAACTCTAGGGTATCGTTTCGGCAGTAAAGGCCGACAAAGACTACCTGATCGGGACAGAAGTGATTATCGAGACGGATTGCCTCCCAATTCTCGGCATGGTTTCCAGATGCGCGACACCGGACTTGGCGATGCTCAGGTGGATAGCATACATCAAGTCCCTGGACCCGGAAATACAACACATTTCCGGAAAGGACAACGCCATGGCCGACATGCTTTCGAGGGCGAGGTTTGATGACGAGGGCGGCATGGTTTCGGAGGACGAAGAAGTCGGCGTGGACTTCTTCGAGGCAGTGTACGTAACGACCGATGGGACGAGCACTCCGGCGCTTAACGGCTTCGACGAGAGCAAGTACGACGGCGAGTGGCTCCAGATCGGTGGTTTCTTGAGGACAATGACGCCGGATGCGTCGTGGACGAGGGACGAGGCCAACCGGATCCGGAAGAAAGCATACCGATTCTTTCTCCGGGATGGATACTTATGGAAGCACCTGAAGAAGAGGAACGGCGTCCCGCTCCGAGTGGTGGCGATGAAGGAAGAACAGGAGGAGCTGCTGACGGCCTACCACGACAGCCCTTGGGCTGGACATCGTGGAACGTGGGCGACGTTCGAGAAGATAAAGGGGAAGTACTGGTGGCTGGGACTGTACCGGGACGTGCATCGGTTCGTGACAACTTGCGAGAGCTGTCAGGTGCACTCCATAGTCCGACATCGGGATGAGCTTCACCCTATGTACCCTCCGACCATCCACTTCAAATGGATGGTTGATATGGTGACGATGCCGATGGGAGTAGGACAGATGCGGTATCTGGTCCTGGCTCGGGAAGATCTGACGAACCAGGTGGAAGGCCGAGCCCTTCAGAACAAAACGACTGCGGTCGTATGTCGGTTCCTGATCGAGGACGTGATATGCCGGTACGGGTGCGTCGGGAAGATCGTGGCTGATCGCGGGGAGTTGGACGCCGAAGAGGCCGAGGAGCTGTTCGACCGGCTAGGAGTCAAGCTCTCGCTTACCACTGCGTACAATCCGGAGGCGAATGGGAAGGTGGAGCGCGGACACGGACCGATCGTCAAGGCGTTAGTACGGGCATGCGGAGGTCAAGTCGGGAACTGGCCGTGGTTGTTGCTTTACGCGTTGTGGGCGGACCGAACTACGCACAGTTCGGTAACCGGATTCATGCCGGCAGAGCTCATGTTTGGGCAGAAGCCGATCATGCCGATGGAACGTACGATCTCCTCATGGGCAACCGTGGACTGGAAAGACGAGATGAGCCGGGAGGAACTGTTGGCGGCGCGCATATGATAGCTCGAGCGAAGACCGGAGGACGTGGAGCAGGCTGCGGGAAAGCTTCGGGTGGCAAGGACGAGGAACAAAGCCCGGTTCGACCGAACGCATCGGTTCCGACCAAAGAAGATCAAGGAAGGCGACTGGGTGCTAGTCTACGATAGCAGCCTCGACAACCAGCACCGAGCGACACGGAAGTTCGCAAGAAGGTGGTTCGGGCCTTACGTGGTACAAAGCGCCAATGACAACGGGATGTACCATCTGGTAGAGCTCGACGGCACGAGAATGGCGATACAGGTAGCTGGGAAGCGGATCAAAGCGTTCAAGAAGCGTCACGACGACGAGCCGGATCCGGTTAACCTGGACCATGACGACGAACGATCCGAAACCGAGGAAGAACCGACGGGCGGGGAATGAAGGCTGGACCGGTTTTCTTCGTCCCAACTCAATTTGGCGCATGCCGGTGGATGTGCAGTTAGGTGGGGGCGGATGTCGTGAAGAAAACCGTCCACAAGCGGAATCGGTGCACCGAAGCGTAGGAACCGGCTCTTCATGCACGTGCGTCTTATGTAGTACATAAGAGAGAATTAGGTACATAGAAGATCCGAGGTAGGTAGATTCGTTAGGTAGGAAGTTAATGGGAAACGGCTCCTTTCTTGCCTATAAAAGGAGGGAGACGAGGAGGAGGGGGGTATCGCGCGGAGAGAGGATGAAGTGTTGTCGGGTTGTGGACCGAAGGCTTCTCTCTCTTCCATACTCCATAGGTTCTTTCTGTGCAGGGTTTCGGGGAGGCTCGCGCTGCTCTGAGGAATGCCCGAGTGCTTCCGGCAGCACCTCCAACCTACTCCTTTCTTTCTGAGCGTTTACGAACAGGCATCGGCATCTGTTCGTCGGCCTGTTCGGTTGTAATCGACTTCGTGCTTCTTGTTGTTCGTCTCTGTTAATATATACATACATACCTTCGTGTCTCTCTGTGTCGGTTTCCCGCTCGCGTCTTTGTGTCGAAGGGCCGTGTCCCTGTGGATCTACGCTCGCACGTAGTGGGTCCCTTCCCTTCTCCTTTGTCTCTTGCTCTTCGGTACAAGACCCCCGAGTCCCCGCCTCATTCCACGCATCCGCGAGGAATACCTCGACAACGGCTTGCCATGTTATTGGTATATATTGAGTAGGATAAGAATGAGGATGCTATACAACTCTATCCTTGAAGGCCTGTGTAAGGTGTCTAATTATTATGATGTCATTTTCTGGTATGATGAAAGTAGGTGATAGGATCCATGGCTAGTCATTGGGATAGTCTTTTTCATCTCTTTTGTAGTTTGTACTTGATAGGTTTTTTAAAACTAATGGAAGGATATTTTGTTTTGGAAAAGAAAAGAAAAAAAACCCTTGTGTGAAGAAGCCACTCTAAAATACCCTAGGCATTTAGCCATGAGGCCAATAAATGTTGAGTTATCAATACCCTCACACATTTAATATGTCCATCACTATTTACCACATGGCACCAAGACGTTGCAAGCTTTACCTTTCCATGCTCGTTACCTTCTTTGTCATTAAAGTAAGCAACCATTTTTTTCCATAATGATTGTCCCTAAAATATATACTTAAGAAATGAGAACCTTTGAGCCACTAGTTTGTATAAATTTAAAAGTTCTACCCCACTAAGACATTTTGGAGTACAAATATGTTTGCATGCCACTCCCAATGTTTTGTCCTCTTCCCTAATGTGAACCACATTAAGGTTACTAACTCACCAATAACCTTTTTAGACCATGGCAAAAATGGTAAATAATAGGATAGATCATAGTAATAATGTTTGATTTGACCACTTGTAGTCGAACATGATAAAACCAAGCTTGTGATCTCCAATACATAATTTTGTTTGCAATTCGTTCAAATATCCAATATGGGATTTCGCATTAGATGCGTCCTAACCAATAGGATAAATAACGAATAATACCATGTAGTATTACCATTCTATCCATCCAACCTTCTCCAAATTTCTATATCTACATGAAATGAGAACTAATTTGTGCATGTTAATATTTAACTCCAAGGCTGCATAAAACAACTCCCGCACTTGTAGAGCCTTCATAATATTTTATTGCAAGACTCCTAAAAACGTGACCATCAACTAATGCTTGTTCAATGCACAATTTCCTTGATGGTAATGAAAGTCCTACCAACTCTCTATCTCTAGTAACAAACATAATGGGCATTCTTGCTAAGTTGTTTTCAAAAGTGGATTGGGTTGGGCAATTCCTCCATTAGGCATGACATGAAAAATAGAACCCTCCTCCAATGTATATATCATTGGTGGCATGCATTCACCAAATTCCATATGAACAATTAACTCCATCACAGATGACTAATTCAAATTATCATAAGCCTTTTCTAGATCTAAGGGTACCATGACCAACCCTTGTTTGGTCTCCTCCTTCGCAAAGTCGTATGTACATTTAGAATATTACATAGAATACCCATCCATGATATATATCCATGTTGTGATTTCTGAATTATTGCAGAAAAATATGTCTGTAACATATTAGTAATGACCTTAGCAAATAATTTGCACACTCGCTCCCATAAAGAAATAGGTCGCCATTGAGAAAAAGACAATGGACATGGAATTCTTAGGCAACACAATTATCAAATCAATCTTCCATGATTATGGCATGTACCCTAAATTCCAATCTTGTTGAAATTTAATTTTGATTGGTCTCATCAATTCCTGTACATCTTAAAGAATACATTCGTAAGTCCATCCAAACTAAGGCTTTTATCATTTGACAAATGCAACACCACTCTCTTCATCTCATCCTTTGTAAAATCTCCCTCAAGGATGTCTATTATACCTTGCGATACATGACCTCTCACTCTACTCAAAACAATAATTACGAGCATGTGTAACAGTATCATCACTATTGGTACATGAATCAAATAATTGTGTGACACATTCCTCAACATACATTACCATAATGAATTATGGATCCATATGTGTTTATCTATTTACTTCTCGCCTTAATACATTGTATCTAACATGTGATTCATGTAAGGCATGAAAACATTTATGCAATTGACAATTATTATTGTGAGTAACTCTCGCCTCATCTTATATACATTAGCTTGTTGATAAGTGTGCATTTGTAGTTCTTGCAATGATGTCATTAGAATTCTTACTTTGAATCTCCTTAGGCACCACATGCATTGGTTAATAATTTAACAAATTATTCCATCTATCAATCAAAATTGCTAACAAGCACATCCCATGCTTCAAAACAAACATGTTCCATAAATTCAACAAACGATTGTCCCATATATCTATGGAATATGTCATGATGGAGGAAAGATAAGTTAAAATGCATACAGAGTTCTCACACAATGTCATGAAAATGAGCCACTGACTCATGATAAATACAAATACAAGTAGAAAATGATAAGACAAGTCCCCCTCCATGTTAAAATGCTATATCCAACATCTTTGGCAATAAATTAGTATTATGCATTATGTACATTCGATCAAACCTACACGTAGAACTATATTGCATATATTGAAATGTGTATAGTGAGGTCATCCCATGAATCCAATTTCATATATTAACTTTAAAGACTTCAATCTCAAATTGCTCCCATATTTCTTGCAATTTTAGGGCAACCATCAAAGAGTGCGCCCACATGTGTGAATTGGTCTACTGCATAAAATATATTAAATTTGCAATTTTCCTAATAATCGCATTAAGTCCTTAGTCTCAACTTCAACTTCCAAGTTCCAATACATCCTCTTCAATACATTTAGATGATTTTTTCAACATTATCTTTCAATACACAATCTTCTAGTAATACACGTGGATTCACAACACGTTGTCGTGAAGATTTTCAGCAACGGTGTGAAAATTGCATGGAATGTACAAAATCGAGTATGGTTCTTCACACACAATATGAAACAATAATAGTAAAGATATTATTTTATATTAGTTTCATATCTTGGTATGAAAAGATGGATGTCTTCAAGAGCTTCCAAATGTACTTTACTACATTTGAAACGAACAACTAAATGTCAAGTTATGTGAGTGTGAAGTTTGAGAAGAAGAAGAGTAAAACAAAACTATGAGATATCCCATATAGATAGGACAACATCCAGATTCAAGATTATATAAGTAGAGCCATATCTCTTTATATTTTATCTATGTGTTAGGAGCACAAAAAGGTTGGGTTATATAACTTGGATGAATGGATGAGGCCAAGTTCTTCAAATTGGTTTTGGATGACGACGGAACCGGAACCGGAACCAAACGGACGGTGACGGAACTGGAACTGGAACCAGAATGGATGACGACAGAATCGGAACGGACATACGGATCATGACCAGACCGGTCGGGACAGACGGGACCAGATCGGTCAAATAGGTTGATCGTGATGCATGATGTCTTGAAGATTTTTCGGTGTGAAACGAAAAAGCCAAGTCATTATTTCTTTAAGTTATATTTTTATCATTATACTTTCACATGTAAATTCTCATACATGAGAGCTTGAATGAGTGACATGGTAACTATCATGCAACACATGTAATGCATGAGCGCCAAATGGCCAACATGCATCTCATGTGTTTCATGCATTACATGTATGTCTTGCACCCTCACATTCATCATATGCATGGGGGCATCTATAAAAGAGGGGAGAAGGAAGCAAAACACATCTATGTATTAATCAAGAATTTAATAAGAAGAAAATTCGTTATCCAATTGATGATATATCTTGTTCCTCAAATCTAAAGTCAAGGGTTCAATCTTTATCTCTCCCTCCATTTCAATCTCTCTCAATCTAAAGTTAAGTGTTCTATCTTATCTCAATCTCTCTCTCTTTCAATCTATCTTAAATACTTTCTCACTAAAGCTAGTGCAAACTTCGAATCCTTCCAGTCTAGGACCCCGACAGTTCCGCCTCACGATCCGCACATAGTGATGGATTTTCATGACAACGTGAACATGAGAGGAGTTCAATTACCTTGTTTATTATGTTGTTCATCCATTATTTTCTACCTCTTCTTCGATTGCTTTGTCTATCATATCTTCCACCTCGATCGACCAATATGAAATATAACATCTCAACCAAATTTTTTTAGCAACATGAGTTCCATTTGGAATTCAAGCTTCTCCTTTGATTTGCTCTACCGACATATCTACCTCTTTAAGGTCTTCCCATTTTTGGGTAAAATGCATTATTTTCGTTCTAATAATTAGAAATATGCAAGCTAGATGTACAAATTTGTTCTTTTTGCAATAACTTTGAAATTGCATGGTAACATGATGGAATATTGAGCCCATGCATGTAAGTGTTGAATATACAATAGTTCTTGGAAATTCATGATCAATAATCTTCAATTCATCCACCATCTTTCTTATTTTCACAAAATAATCTAAGACAATCTTACATTTATCCATTTTAAAATATTGCAATTGTGTTTTGAGTTGTATTTTCCTTGCTAACATTATGTCAATATACATTTGTGCAAGCATATCCCATATATCTTTTGTTGTGATGCATTTCTTAATATATGGAATTGTAAGATGCAATTAATATATTAGAAATAATTTTTCTTCATATATATGAGTGGTCTAAGCAACCCATTTGTTTCTGCACTTCATATAAACATGTTTTATTTTCCAAAAAATCTCCTTCCATTAGTTATACAATTTTACAAATGAGAGCGTTATATACAAATCCCTATAGGGATGCAATAGTTCCATCTTATGTGGATGCCCACTAAGTTAAGAAGGGGAGAGGATGACCAATATTGGAAGAAGGCTAGTCGTTGTCTTTCAACTCCATCAGAGCAGCCCTTGAGGTCATCATATTGACTCTTTAGAATGGCTACAATTTCACTCCATATCTCTTGCATTAACATTACTAGATGCGTGGTTTGGTTGGAGAAGACCCGTCTACACCATTGTTTCTATAGAGTCCAAAGAGTTATTGGGTTGACAAATTCCAACACAACTTGAGATTTGACATTAATAGGAGTTGAGTGGATATTGTCGATGGTGGAAAAAAAAAAAATCTTATGCTTTTATCACCAAAGTCATCCCCTCCTAATGATGCTTGTACTTGTCAATTAGCGTCTGCCATTATAACCAACATACATTTCCCCACTTGATTGTGCCTTGCACTTGGCATAATTCCAATAGGAGGCCAACCCCCCTGTCGTATTCGATGGGTCTCTGGGTTGTCCCATAGAGCGTGTCGGATTGATTTTGTTGCCTTTGGCCACACTACACAATTAGGAGAGCTAAAGTTCCCACGTTGCCACGCTCCATTTTCAATCTTGACATTATCTTGCACCAATTCTTTATCTTGTGAATGCAAATAAATCTCAACTTTATATTTCTAGTAATGATAATTACCTTTATCAAGTTTCTCTAATTTTGCTACTTGTAGCAACTTCATTCTGATCCTCAATTCATATTAGAATCAGTATTGGGATTTGGTATTCACATGAATAATTATGACCTTCAATTTCGTTTTTACAAAACAAGATTTCAAATCATTATTGAAAATGATTCACGGAATTACTATAGCATATAATATATCAACCAAAAAGACTTTTACATAATATGATTTGATGGTGTGAAGTTGATTTTTGCTCGTAGGAAAAGACTGTGACAAATACATTGGATGCGAAGGTATAGAAGAATAAAGCACAATATGAAAGGTCCAAGAGTTGTGAGATGAATGAAATTGAAGAGATATAAAGTTAGAGGCGTTTTTCAAAAGTAGAAAAGGCAAGAAAAAAGAAAAAGGAGAAAAACTTAGGAAATTAAGTAGAAAAAGCAAGGTAGAGAAAAAAGCTCATAACTTCTTCATCTCTTATCCAAATTTCAAAAGAAAAGATTCGTAAGAAAGCTGACAAAGAGAGCTTTCTTGTATGAAAAATTTGGATGACAAACAAAAAATAATGATATGAAAAACGTACCACACAAACTCGAGGATATGTAAAAGAAAATAAAATAAAAAAGCAAGAATAACGTAACTAAAACCCTATAAATATGTGGTATTCTTAGTAATAGGAAGGGGGAATAGAAGATCTATAAGAAGAAGATTAGAAGAAGTGAGAAAACAATTAGTAGAAGAAAGAGGGAAGACAAAAATACTATTTTAGTAATAGTATATTGAAGTAGTTGTTTGGGGTTGTTACTCTTGGAGTCTAAGAGGATTGTATTCTTTTCTTAATAATATATTCAAGTATTCTTTTCTCTTTCTCTTCTCTTCTCTATCATTTTTCTCTCTTTCATCATCAGATGGCAAGATACTTGATGGCTCCCAATAACCTTTTACTTGGTTTTGTAGTATTTCGTGAGAGAAAAATTTATCGATTCATTGTTCTTTCTCTTCCTTTATCATTGAAATCGATCTATAGCAAATTCTTTTAAAACCTTGCTCTAATACCACTATTGGTTATATTCTTAATAGAAGATTGATAAAGCATAGGTAGAGAATGATCTTAACATAAAAGCGGCATAATATTCTTCATATTAGTTGTCAATTACAATCTCAGTCACTTTAATCCTACTATATTTCTCACATGACGATTAACGTCTATTGTTTGTGAGGTGTAAGGTTCTTGTATACAATTTGTATGGCAGAGCAACTCCAAAAAACACAAAGATATTCAAGTTCACCATATACCTCATTATTTGAGGATGTTTTCATTGTCCGTGAAGTGTCATGCTTCAGTTGCAATGTAGAAACACCATCCTTTGACTCCATGGAACATTCTGGAGTGTTGTGTCTAAGAATCTTATCAAAAGGGGAAGCAAGTGTGGTGTCTTAGAATCCTTGAAGCATGTTAAGAATCAGGTAATTAAGCAATGGTTATTTAGTACCTAATTATGTGACTAAGTTAAGTGGAATATTAAGTGATATGTGTGCGTGAGAGGAAGTTAACACTATGAACAACAAACAAGATGGGGGGTGATTAATTCTATATTAAATTAGTATCATCAAATACAAAAATACCCACAATGAGGTTTATATAGATCTCATGTGCAAGGGTGGGTGCACATGTGTGAGGAGAATATAGGTACAAGGGTGTAAGTCATATATTAAATGTACTTGGGAGTGGAGGATCTAGAATGTCCCACTAAGTATAAGGTCCTATTCAAGGCGTGGCCCACGTTATAATCAACACTTCTAACTAGATTCTATCTAGGTAACTACTAAGTTACGTGGTTGACTAACTAACTAACTACAGTTGAGCTTGATATCTCAACAACATCCTATATATGTATAAGGTATGCATTGCCTTTTCTTAGTTGCCTATATAAACCCCATGGTACCTTTTTTAAGGGTTTACACAATTTGGGCGACCAATTTATATTCTTGACAACAATATAGAATATGCAAGGTTCACATGTGGAAGGCGCATTGAAGGTTAGTTCCCAACATGCTGATGACATATATGTGACATTTATATCAAATGGTTCTCTTTGATTCCCATGCAAAATATACACTAATGAAATTTGAGATACGAAGAGAGCCATACTATACGTAGTTCATCGTGGATTGTTTGAACCATAAGGATTTTCTACCATGTTATTACAATTAGGTATGGCAACAATAGGTTGATCATAGGGTTGATCTAGTCTAGCCTTACTTTTTCTATTAATAACGACACTTCCCAAACCAAATGTATGCCTTTTTCATCACAATCTTTAGCAAGATTATCTCACTCCTCCTTGCGTAAGCCAATTGACTCCTAGTTGAGTCGCACCCGCGGACAAAACAAATGCATATATGCATTCCTTTGCTAATGGATCGATGAATCGTGGGTTGGATTGTCACATAAAAAGTGGAGGGTCAGAAGAGCGGGATGAAACAATAGAGCGCGATAAAAGCAGTTACAATATAATGAGAACGGAATGGGCCGGCTCAAGCAGGCGATGCCACCGGCCACAAAGGCAAGCGGACAAGTCACGTGCTTGTCCATCGGCATCAGTACAAGAAAAAACAAGAAGATCATGATTCATAAGTAAATCTATAGATTTTTGGGGCCATACATCCTGGGACACTCGTTTTAGTACTACTTGCTTGCTACTTACTACCCATCAGAGCCATGGTGGCTCTTTCAGGGCCGAGCTTCACGAATCATGTCAATCTTCAGCCACCTAGAACGCATTTTCAGCTCAACCCATCATCACCATCATTCCTCCACCCCCACAAGCAACCTCTCCATATCCATTGTTGCTCCAGCAAAGATTCTGGCCCCAAAGGATACACCACCAAAACTGAAGACTCCACCAAGAACTACCCTGACAAATCTGGTGCAGGGAAATCCTGGGTGAGCCCTGATTGGCTCACTTCTCTTAGCAGCTCTTTAAAGAATGGTAGAGACGATGTGAGTGGTATTCCTGTGGCCTCTGCAAAACTGGAGGATGTGAAGGAGCTGTTGGGCGGTGCCCTGTTCTTGCCTCTCTTCAAATGGATGATGGAGAGTGGCCCAGTGTATCGACTCGCGGCTGGGCCCCGTGACTTCGTCATTGTTGGCGATCCGGTCGTTGCCAAGCATGTCCTCAAGAATTATGGCAAGTATGCCAAGGGACTTGTCGCCGAAGTCTCTGAATTCCTGTTCGGGTCTGGGTTTGCAATCGCCGAAGGGCAGCTCTGGACTGTGAGTAGTAGTTGCAGTAGTAGGTGTTGTAGTTTTAGTAGTTTGGCTGCTGCTGTTGTACTCCTGTTGTTATTTATATGTGCATATCATATCTGGACAATAAGAAAGGAACCAATGCTTTCTCATTTAACTATATAAGTATTGTTGTGCTGGTTGATATGTGTGTGCTTGTGTTTATATGCATGTTTTTGGATGATATGCATGTATGAATGTATGTTTATGTCAATGCATGAATGAATGTGTGTATGTAACACATCTGGCGATTGAAGAAAAGAGATTCTTTCTCTATGTGAAACAATTTTTAGGTGAGAGTATGGTACTCTTTTAGTCACACTGGGGCAATATGTCTGAGTGATGCATCCAAAGGATGAAAAAAAGTGGTTCCTGATGCACTGTTTTGTTTAAAATTATGGTTGAGGGTTATACACTATTAATCTATATATTATATCTAGAGGACAAAAGAAGAGTTTTTGTTCTTTTATGTGCATATATGTCCTATGTTTGTATGTGATTGAAACATGGGTTGATTTTTCTAGATTAGACGAAGGGCTGTATTGCCATCTCTACATCGCAAATACTTATCAACAATGGTGGACACGGTCTTCTCCAGATGCACAGAGCGATTGGTAGAAAAGTTGAGTTCAGCTGCACAACAACAAGACCTCTCTGTGAATATGGAAGAAAAATTCAGCCAATTGACATTAGATGTCATCGGGCTTTCAATTTTCAACTATAATTTCGATGCTCTCACCACCAATAGCCCAGTCATACAAGCAGTATATACAGCCCTTAAGGAAACTGAATCTCGGTCCACTGACATTTTTCCATATTGGAAGGTATGGAAGTGATTAAGAATCTTTCAATGCACGATTAATGATGTGCATGAATACTTAAGAAGAGAATTATTTTTCATTCTCACTACTAACAAACTTTGGACTATGAATGTCAAAATAATTCCAATAATTATATCAGTAATGTTTGAGCCGGTATCTTTTTGGTTAGCACAATCCTTGCATCATGACTAAAATGTCAATGTCAATGTTGCAAAGCAATTCTTATAGGAGTAAACTGGCAGTGTGCATTATCTGAAAATAAAATTATGAAGAGTTTCTATTTTGAATGTGCTATGAAACCCACTTTTAGAGATTTATTTGTGAAGGTGTCTACTGCCGCTCATGTATCCATTTGTTTGTTTATTACAAAGTGAGGGGTCTTTGGATTAGAGTTGACGATTGGTTTATCCTCTAGGTGCCGATCTTATGCAAGGTGGTACCCAGACAGATCAAAGCTGCTGAAGCTGTATCGATTATACGAGAGACAGTGGAAGAGCTTGTGGCCAAATGTAAAGCCATTGTGGAAACGGAGGGTGAGCGTCTGAACAATGAGGAATACATGAATGAGAAGGATCCAAGTATTCTTCGATTTCTATTGGCTAGCCGGGAAGAGGTGTTATGGATTTTAGCTAACAAGAATGGCCCCTATTTCAGACTCTGAATGAAAGCCAACCCTATCACTTATTGTCCTCGTAGGTTTCAAGCACTCAACTGCGGGACGATTTGCTTTCGATGCTTGTGGCGGGTCATGAGACTACGGCGTCTGTGTTGACATGGACTTTATACCTCTTGACAAAGGTATGGCCCTTCTCATTTTAATTTACATGAACGTTTTTGTATTTAAGAGTTCAAGGTTTGCAAAAGCAAATTTAATGCACCACAGAAAACACTTAGTTTCATGATCACTGTAGATCATGCCACATATTAGATATACTTCTGTCATTTGTAAGATCATTGAATAACTTTCCATCATTCCACAATTATAATTAGATACCTAGGCAATAGCGAAAGAATGACTTTATAAATGTGATAGTTCCACAGATAATTCGTGGATAGAGTCATGCTTAAAGTATTTTTGTGTGGATGTGAATTTTCTTGTTCGTATTTGCAAAATAATCTAACAAGACGTATTGTACTGATGCCATACATTAGGATGTTCATATATTTCTTTCATAACATAAGATAGAGCTTAAAGATATTGTAATATCATAGTTTTAATTTTTATATGTTGCAGATGGTGTAACCTTTGTTTGTGGTCAATTGTTACATTGTACATGTTTTACTGAAGTATAACAAGCCATCTTCAGTATAAGAATACATGTTCTTCATTGATTCTCAGAATCCAGGACCATACTTGAAAGTGCAAGAGGAACTTGATCGGGTTCTCCAGGGCCGTAACCCAACATTTTCGGACATGAAAGACTTGAAATACTTGACAAGATGCATTAGCGAGTCAATGCGACTCTATCCTCATCCTCCGGTATGTTGCCTCCCATTCTCCCATAGATAGATAGATAGATAGATATTTTTAGCATCCATAGAGAGGCCATGTTTTCAAATTGGAGAGAAACACCAAAAATACCCCTAATATATTCAGTATTTAATACAAGAAAAATTGCAACTAGGCAGGGGTATTACGGCAAATTCCCAAAACTCAGGTATTGCGGTAATTACCCAAAGCATAGGGGTATTGTGGCAAATATTGAAATGTTAACGATATTCTGGGCGTTTTTGTGAAAAATTAGGGGTACTCTGGGGGTTCTGGGGTATTATTTTGAAAACGTAGAGGTTATTCAAGTAAATATCAAAAACATAGTGGTATTGTGGTAAGTTTTCAAAAAAAGAGGGCTGTTGAGGTATTTGTTTTGAAAACTAAGAAGTATTTGAAAAATACCCAATAATCTCTAAGTGATTACTTGTGGTAAAATTTTGAAAATTTAGGGTTATTGGAGTATATATTTCCCAAAGCTTGGGTTTATTGGTGGCTTTTGAAAATGTGTGAGCATCAGGGTAAAGTTATGAAACCTTAAGGATATTTGGTAAGTACCCAGAAAAAACTAAGGGGAGGGAGTAGTGTGTACTGCTAATAGGTTTTGATAAGGAGAGCACAAGAACCAGATATTCTTCCCGGAGGTTATAAACTTGAAGCTGGACAAGATGTAATGATATCGGTGTACAACATCCATCACTCCCCTCAGGTATTTTTTCATCAAGAGTTTTTATCAATGGAATTGTCAGAAAAGTTTTTTATTTTTCTCTTTTGGGGCATAGTTATATTCTATTTGAATGCCTTCTGTTTGTTTGTTTGTCATAAAGGTTTGGGATAGAGCTGAGGAATTCATACCGGAGAGGTTTGATTTAGATGGGCCTGTACCAAATGAATCTAATACAGACTTTAGGTAATAGTGTAGTCTCTCTTTAGATTTGGAGAATATCTTTGTGATATGTCCAAACAAAAAAAGTTTTGTTTTTGTTGATGTTTTCTTTCCTTTGTTTACTATAGATATATTCCATTTAGTGGTGGACCACGGAAATGTGTGGGTGATCAATTTGCGATGTTGGAAGCAACTGTTGCGTTAGCTATCCTCCTGCAACGCCTCAACTTTCAGCTTGTTCCGAACCAAATTATAGGCATGACCACGGGGGCTACAATACATACAACTACAGTAAGTTGTCTAAAGAACCATATCAGACATGTTTTGCTGATCATAGTAGGTTGTCCCTGAGCATATTTTTATAACGGTATGTTAATGGGGCCTGTTATGCTTAGAGTTATGCCCACTCCTCTTGACATTGCTATAGGCGAGGATTAATTGGAGAGGGTTTTAGTTGGTATATGTGGCTATTCTATAGACAGACCTTGAGTTTTATTTGCAGGTATCACCCAGACATAGAACCTAGGGTGGTTAATTTGATATATTAAGGGGAAACGACACTATTATGACATTTGGCATACAAATATTTGTGAAGTCATCATCAAGTTGTATGCATAGATCAATTACTATGTCCAATTTAAATAGAATGTAACTTTTCTTTTCTAAGGGCTAAGATGTCATTTAATTTTTTGTAGGGCCTTTACATGGCAGTGAGCCAACGAGAAAGGAAAGAAGTGGGAGAACCAATTCTCATATGATGGGTTTTGAAAAGTGAATGCATATAGTGTTTTTTTGTACCATATATCATGCAATGACTTTCTCAATGATTTTGCTAAGTATGCATAATAACTTGCTCTCATGTCATATTAGCTGTGTGCATATATTCCAAAAAAATTGTTCTCCACTTGGTGGCCAAGTGACTTGCACATGATCAGAATGCTACTCTAAAGACATGTTTTATGTATGTCTAGAGAGGTTATTTGATCAAGCCCTACATGTTACCCAGGTTATGTAGTAAAATGGTGTCAGTTGTAAATTTGAATAGGTTATTTCATCAAGCCCTACATTTTAACCAGGTTATGTATGAGTGGTTAGCCATGATTGGGGTGTATCCCTAGTACTGTATGTTTAGAGAGGTTATCTGATGAAGCCCTACATTTTACCAAGGTTATGTATGAGTAGTTAGCCATATTGGGGTGTATCCCTAGTACTGTATGTTCAGAGAGGTTATCTGATCAAGCCCGTCATTGCACTCAGATCATCTAGTAAAGTGGTGCAAATTGTAAAATATGAAGCTGCTTGTATGAGTGGCTTGCTATCATTACTATTGGTGTGTACCCTCAACTGAAGAAATGTGAACAACTTTTAACACGAGGACAAATATGGTATATGGTCTGGTATGTGAGGTATAAAGAGTGTGGAATTGGTGAGATTAGTACATGTGTTGCAGTGGCATCTTTTATTTTTCCTAATGCTTAGTGGCAAACCTCGATGTAATGTGAAAACCCACAAGGAATAAAGAGAAATATGCAGTGTTGATTAAAAATAATAATCGCTAAGCATTATGTACCTATTTCATTATCAAAAGACATAAACTTAAACTTTGTAGAAATATAGGACATCTATAGTATGAATTCATGTAAATGAATGATACAATATTGTAATATAGTGGACTCCTCTCTCTTCTTGACTATGAAGATACAAAGATTAACTTGGCAATGTTGTGCATTAATAGATTCAATGGAGAAACTTAAAAGTGACTAAATGAGACTTTAAAATGAGAACCAATTAAAGAAATCCACATGGCTCCCTTTGGAGTTTCTCCTTAAGTACTATAAAATCTACAACCTAAATTATAAGAGTGTTATTGCCACCTTGTGCAATCTTTGTGAAAGTCTAGAAAGACAACCACTATTGATGGTCACAATAACCAAACATTGAATTTACATTCTTCTCAAAATTTAATGTATTGGTGCAATAATATTCTTCTTGCCATACAAAGCATAATTTCTGTAATCCTTTTCGTGTTAATTCCCCAAAGTATAATATGCTCCCAGCTTTGGGACACCTATCTACACCTCTTGTTCTCGTAATTCACCATATTCTCCCAGCTTTATGAGATACATCTATAACCACCTTGTGCAATCTTTGCGAAAATCCAGAAAGACGATGACCAGACAATCACATTAACTAGTCACTGAATTCACATTCTCAAAATTTGGCGTATTTGTGCAATAATATTCTTCTTGCCATACAAAGCATATCTATAACCCTTTTTTACCGCAATTCCCCAAAGAATAATATGCTCCTAGCTTTGTGACACCCATCTGTAACTCTTGTTCTCGTCATTCTCCATATTCCCCCAACTTTATGAGACACATCTATAACCCTTGGCCACGTGAACCCCCAAAACGTAACACTTGGAGTAAGAAGAAGCCACCCTCATTGTAATCAAATTTTGTTGCTTGCATTTATGGTTAAGGCAAGTAACCGAAAAATATGCCAACACTATCATGCATTGCTTTTGTGGATCCCTAGAATTGTGCAATGAGGCTTCATTATTCGATTCATATTGCTTGCAAAATAAGGATGTCAATTGTTATACATAGATTGGTCCACGCTAATCATGAATCATAGCATCTTAAAAGCATTAACAGTCTCTAAAAAGTAGCAAAATAGGCAGAAGAAATACCTGTTTCTTTTCAATCAAAAAGAAAATATTTTTATCATTTTCCCTCCTAGAACATTCAAACAAAATTCACCAATATACTAGGAAAGACAAAAATGCTCTCTTCACAATAAATCATCTCAAAGATCATTGCAAAATAGACATGACTCCCAATCTATCAAAAAGTTAGCCTTTCCAAGAAAAGGAAAGTATGCACACTTCACACAATATCACAAACTAGCATGGTGTTGGAGCAAGGTCGTTCAAGTGGAGCATAGATTAAAGATCAAATAACTAACTATCTCTACACACCATGTTTTTATTGTAAAATACATATGGAATACTGGGAGATTGAATGCATTACCCTGAGAGAAATGCAAAGAAAATTATGAGGATTCAAATACTACATCAGATAAAACTGAAGAAGGTAGAAGTAATGATATAAGGGGAGTATAAGTATTTTTAACCAGTTCACAAAGTTTTACCGAGTATAGATTCAATGAAATAATAGGGGAATGTTTTACATATAGGTTGGTGATGGAATAGGATGCCACCGGTATCTAAGTGTATCGGCAATCCACAATCATTTGACAGTGCAATTCACGAAGATTCAAAACGCACACAAATTCGTGAATTCACGCGAAGATGATGGTGGGATCACAGCAGCATTCATCCAAGAGGCAGCAACAACATAAAGCTGCTAAGCTGAAGTCAATAGCAATAATAAGCACCAATTTATGTGTTTGTTGCAAATATTCAAGTAAAATAATAAAAACATGTGTATTTATGAAGATTGAAAGTAACTTATGTATGTGTATTGAGAAGACTCTCAGAAAAAAACTGGTGTATCATGTGAAGATTCAATGTAAAGAACATACGTATGTGTGTTTGTATATATTCAAGTGAAGTAAAAAAAAAAAGAAGTGTATGCAAATACTCAAGTAAAAACGCATGTGTTTTTTGTGAAGGTTCAAAGTAACGTGAGAAAACAGAAACATGGAAATATTTTGAAAATTCATGTAAAGTACAAAAAGGAAGATATATACATATATATATTTTGAGGATTTGAGTAAAGTAGAAAAACAAAAGATGCACGGTATTCTAAAGATTCAAACAAACTACATGAAACAAATTTGTTTACTTTATATAGAGATTCAATTAGGCTAACAACAAAAAATTGCCTGTTATTGTGAAGATTTCAATTCAAATGTAAATACTAAAAGAAATGAGAAGCTGAGGGAGGTCTTACCAGCCTTCAAGGAATCCTGCATTTCTCCCTGGAGGCGGTTGCTGCTGATAGTATTGAGGTGGGGGCACAACTGGAGGTGGCTGCTGGTAATAACCTCCTTGAGGGTAGCCTACATAAAATCTCAGAAAACAAAATATATGTCTTTAAATACCAACACATCTCTCTTAACTCTCTCTCTCTCTCTCTCGCTGGCATAAATCATATCCTTCAATGCATAAAATTGAGAGAATCCTAGTTCAATCCTTTCCATGGTCTCTGTAGGACATCAAATGTGTCTATCATTTACTCTCTCTGACTTGAATCTAACACTTCTCTCTAGTCCTCTGTCTGCCTGTTGGTTTGGTGGCTTTACACCACAGAATCAACCCCTCCGCCACCTGTCGAAGCTAGCAAAGACATGTATGTATGTATGTATGTATGTATGTATGTATGTCATCACATTGAATATTCATATCTACCTCTCCCACATCAAAAAATAGAAAACAGGGAATTTGGCTGACTACTGAACGCACAAAGAAAAGATGTGATCTATGGTTCCTCAATATACCAAAAAACAAAGGAATGTGTCCCTTTGGAATGAATGCCTCTCAATGGAAGGAGGGCCAAACGGTAAATGTCACGAAGTAAGGTTAGTTTTTCCATTTCCTCTGTCTGTCTGGTCTGCCTCTCCCTCTGCATGCGTGCGTGTGCGTGCGTGCGTGCGTGTCTGTGTGTGTTCCAGCAAACAAGGGAGAAAAGACGAAAGGATTAAGGAGAGAAACAAAGAAAGAGTGGGATTTGCATACCCTGCTGGGGGTAGCCTGGAGGAGGAGGAGCGTAAGGGTAACCTTTCTGTTGATCCGCCATAGATACAATGGCCAGAAGCTCTTCTTTCCTTCTGTCTGTCTGTCTGTTTGTCTGTCTGTCTGTCTGTCACTTCCTGTGTTGTTTCTCGTTGGTCGTTTTTTGTCAATGGCTCTCTGTGTGAAGAAGCTCTCTGTATCGAAGGGAGACACAGAAGAAGGGCTGCTCTGTTTTTATACCCATCACCTTCTTCTTCTTCTTCTTCTTCTTCTTCTTTATTTATTTATATTTATTTACATTTATTTACATATATATAATAATATATGTATATCTATGTATGTGTTATCAGGCTTTTTTTAGGCTTGCAAATCAAGCAAAACATTATTTATGTAATGTCTATTCTTTCCTTTTTCTTTTTCTTTTGTTTTTTTTTTTTAATGTACATATACATATAAATTAAGCCCATCTTTTTCTCTCCTTTTTTGATAGTGCTGGTGGTTGGTTACCCAGAGCCAGAAAAAACTCCTGGGCCTTTCGAGGAATATATGTATAAAAAAGTTTGTTGTGGATCGATACATCTGACCATCCAATCGTGACTCCGAACCACGCGACCTTATCTGGATGGAATCTTCCCTGCTTGACCTAACATACACGCACATCCACACGCATGCACGCTTATGCACTCCACTCCTTCTCTTCATCTTACTCCGCGTGCATCGCAAGCCCACAAATCATGGTATCCTCAACTTGCTCGTTGTTATCTTTTCAAGGTTGCCAGATTTCTTTTGAAGGTTCACGGTAGACTGATCATGATGTATGAGATGAGGGGCAAAGTCTAGGCGAGCTAGGTCGAACTTGAGAAAGAAAGAAAGAAATATTAATGTCTTCTAAGACCACATTTGGCCTGTGAGACAATTGGTTACAACAAAATGGGATCTGTACCCAATCATCGAAAATAAACATAGATGAGAGAGAGAGAGAGAGAGCTTGCCTTGCCATCCAATCCCCACTATTGTAGTAGGAATTGGCTAGTAGGGACAACAAGGGTGTTTTTTAATATTAACATGTTGTTTCGATATATACACTCTTTTTATGAGGGAATAGAAAAAAACAACAAGTAAAGGAGAAAGAGAGCGAGAACTTCCTTTCACCATCCATAAAAAAGAGGCCGAATACATCAAGATCACCACCTAACTAAGTCTTGAATTTGAAATTGGGCTTTTCATGTATATTGCAAATTTCATTGGAAAATTTGTTTTGTGATGAGAGATGCATGTTATGTTTTTCTTTTTGGTGGCCACAATTCTAGATTTTGCCTTTTCCCCTCATTTTTAGCCCCTAATTACCCCTTAATTTGTATAATCCATAGTGGAGGGTGTTCAAGCTCAAATCTTCTTTAGCCTAAACCACGGTCACAAACTGAAGACTATGCATTTGGCAATGCATGTGTGTCTTGGTCAAGATATTCAAACCGTGTTAATTCAACAAGTAATTGCGAATCAAATCAAATGTTCAAGTAATAATGATGTGGTCCTTTGTGTTTGTCATGATTATGGCACTACTCAACTTAGATACTCCCCATGCTTCTTCTTTTTCTCCGAATAATGTGATCTTTATACTTTCTTTTTTGCTCCCATAATCATTTCTTATCATATATTCTTTACATGTTTGATGCATTTCCATAAATATTAATCTTTATCCTTGGTCTTTCCTTCACAAACCTATGAATTGTCGTTATACCTCACATTTGTCCGTCACTTTAGGGTGACCCTTTATTCTAGACGATCGTTGATTGGGTTGGAAATCCATTCACATTCGAAGTGGGAGTACATTTTGGCAAGTTTATTACAAAATCATCATAGCTATCATTTTGCTATGTAATTGTTTACTCAACAATGAACTTTCTTCATTATGGCAACTCACTTATGTGTGGCAGTGAACCATGAGACCTACGCATTGCTCTTTTGCAACAAATCTGTTAGAGAAAAATAAAGTAAAACTCATGAATTCAATAACCTTTGAACCATAAATAGCTTGACATATGTGGTTTTCGGCTTTTCAAGAATACGTAAACACATTACTATATGATAGTAAATATGACTACTCTCAATATTAACTAATGTTTATCTCATGTAGGGTCACATTGTTGACATTTAGTTTGGAACTGTTTTAACATTGTCCCCAAGTTAAGAATCTTCCCTTCATTTTCAAACTTTGCCATTCAGATATAAATAGTTATCATAATACGAGAATCTAATAAAATTAATAGTGAATGAAAAAACTCGTTCAAAGTGAATATATTTCTAAAGAACATCTTATATTGCAATCATTGATGCCACTACAAAGGTGAGATTTTGATGCGCTCCATCATAAGTTTTATTTAATTATGAATTCTAAGCTCATTGGCATCTACTTACTTATCCCTAACTTTCTCACATCGAGCATTCACACTAGTAAAGAAAACTTTGGGCCATTTGAGGAAATCACATACATTCTTGCAAAATATTATATATATACAATGAAGACAAGTCACGATTTGGCTATTAAGGATCTTGATCACTTTGTCATCCCTTATTGGCAACATTCTTAGTAACTCGTTATAATACCCTTATCTGTGTTTGCATATACATACACACCAATGAGCCCTTTAATCAAAGTGAGAGGCATTTTTTGAAAATATCGGTAAATGAGATAACATGTATGTAAATAATGGAAACACAAAACCCTAGTAGAAGAGGTAATATTGCCATTATACTTATTATTTAGTAAAATTCCCTTTTTAAGTCCCCATGCAAAATCCACAACTCGAAGAAAGAGCATGGCATAAACCATACAAATATAATTGAGGCATAAACAAAGTAAAGGTGGACCCATATCTATTAGGTGTGGCATAAAACCAACACAAGTTGTCCTCGACCTTACTTGCTAGCACCACATAGGTCAATCTCAACTCCAAAAACGCGCATTCCATGCCACTGATCCACATCATAGCCTGCAATCAACGCCTAATAGAAGTGATTACTCAATAAATAAGAATATTATTGAATCCTGTTTACATAATATTTCCTTTCATTGATGTTTGGGACAAGAAAGTTTGAAAATGATATCGTATTAATGTTTTAGGCAATTGCCATGCTCTTTCGTCTTTGGAAACAATGTCCACGATAAGACGCCACGTGTCTAGTATGACTCTTTTCTCAATTACCAAGAACTTGTTCAACTTCTAACATGATGTAAACGTGTCTTATCGTCTATAAACACTTCGGAATTTCCTCTTATAAGCTAGCGATCATTTCCTCTCATGCAACTTTCTGTTAATGCGGAACAAATTCAGATGTTTAATAATTATCTACAACTATCCAAAAAAAGTCGGAGGGGAACATTTGCATGTTCAAATATTGTTGGAATCTTTCCAATGAGAGTAGGTCCCCCTCACAAGAACGTTAAATGAAAAAAAAAGGAAAAAGAAAACATTAAAATTTTAAAAATTTTAAAAGGAAACAATAATAAAGAATAAAAAAAAAATAAAAAAAAAAATAAAAAATAAAAAAAATAAAAAAGAAAGAAAAAAAAAGAAAGAAAAGAAAATACAATTAAAGAAAATAAAAATACATAAAACAAATAAATAAATGTTATTATGGGAAGGTGGTGGGGTGTGAAGGATTTGCTTTTCTCTGCTTTTCTCTATGGAACAGGAGATGCTTGTATTTCTCTGTATTTTTGCAGACATTGCTTAAGCCAGAGAGACCGACCGACAGACCGACAGACAGCAAGAAGACAGAGGCCGGGAGGATCTGCGTGGTACCCAACCAGGTATTTGCTACGACGCCATAGCTCCTCATATTAATAATAACGTATGCTTAAAAATGCATCTGTCATTCTGTTCTGCTTCTTTTGTGCTGCGGCGAGCTCGTCTAACTCCATTCTTTTATTTATTTTAACCAATAAGAAAAGGTAAGGAACAAAAAAACCAACATCAAAGAACCGAAGAGTAGAAACAAATACAGCAAAAAAGCAGGAAAACCAAAAAAACAAAGGAAAGCAAAAGAAAGATATGCACACACACACACACACACACACACACACACACACACACACACATTTATATTTATATTTATATGTATATATGTGTGTGTGTATGTTTCCAGCATACGGTCCCACTGTGGGATTTGCGGACTATGCAATGCCTTTGATATTTCCTGTGTTTTTCTGGATTTTTATCGATGAGATTGATTAGTCGTCATCATCTACCGCACAATGCCTTGCCTGTCTTCGGAATCTTCGAACATCTTTAAAACTAGGAAAAGGATCATCAAATGCACCCGCTTTTAAAACTCCTTCAGCACTGTAATAGAAGATATACGAATGCATAGAGCATCAGCTAGCGCACTGACTTTTCAGTTTGTGGATGATCATAGAACATCTTCAAAAACTATAGAGAAAAGAAAAGGATCATCTAACACATCCTCATGTAGGATTACATTTAGTCTCTTCGAACTCTTATCATTTCTAAATTTTGATTTTCGTTTTTTCAAAGTTCTGATCCACTTATACATTCCACTATCTCATATATGCTATACTGATTATCTATGCTATACAAATTAAAATTGGATCCTATTTTCAGAGTTTTATATTATACTTATTATATATAATATGCATTTTTTTTTTTCGGAGGTAGCATTTTGTCATTTATCAAGGGTTATCCTTTGTTTCTTCACCCTTCCAGTTTATGAAACAATTGGCAACTATGGCATTGTCCAGTCTTTGGTGATTTAAAGTGTAGCTTGCTCAACCCGTTTAAAAGCTCACGGATTCAAGACCGTGTGCTTGTATGCGACGTATGGGTAGACATTTGGCTGCTTGGTCTTGACTTTTGGTTTTTCTTGCATTTACTCAAAAGGCCACTCTCTCGACGAAAACTCTCAATGCTGTGAAGTAAGTATTGAAATTAGGTATTGACATCCTCTGAGAAGAGCATTGTACTGTTTGTATAGCAAAGCTGTGGCGTAACTGACTGTTGAAAGTTTATGTTAGAAAGCTGCTTAATTTGTTATGCTTGCGTGGTGAAATATTTGAAGTGGTTTATGCATAAGCCAAACACAATGGGTGAGAGAGGGCACCCTTGCATTACCTTGAGATTGCCCCGAAGCTCACTTGAAAAACATTTTGTATTGGTATTCACATAATATACCATTTTTTTCCATACATTCTTGGAGTTCCTTTTGTGCTATTGTATAGAGGATTTTCTGAAATTTACAAAGCAACAAATATAGAGTTTCAACCTTGAGTCGGCTCTGTCTTTTTTTATGAGTAGAAGATAATGAGATTGTTTGTCATGAATGTTTTGGCAAATGGCTCTTTTAAATTTTGTTTGTCTACCAATTTACTAATTGTCTTTTCCCACAATCATACTATATAGTCTTGGAAGTGTGAGCCTACCATGATAGTAAAAATAATTAGAAAGCTTGTTCTTCTTCCATCCTTGTAGATGAGTTTGATTTTCTTGCCATTTTTAGCGGAAGCATTTCATAGAGGCTCAGCAAAACTGGGCGTATATACATATCGGGATGAATACCCCATACATTTGATGAGTTCCTCTTTTGTGTGAGTTGTATCAACTGACTTCTAGCCAGCTAGAAAGCGTAGGTCTTTTTCATCCTCTAGAGCTATTATGCTGGTTGGCATGGATCTACATGCATTGTTCATTTAAATGGGTGTAAATTGTTTGAGCATATCTTTCTCTCCGAATTCTCCTCTAACTTGCTCTCCTCCCCCCCCCCACCCCCCCTTAAATTGTTGGCCTCGTGGATGGGAAGTAAAACTAATGCCATGGTAACTCATGTATTGCTTTATGGAGTATAAGTATGGAGTGGCACCATATCTCTTAATGCATGGAATGAGATTGAGAAAATTCAAAAGATGTTTTTAAGGAGGCAATTAGGAGTTAAATGCACTACCTCTTACCAGGTTATGCTCTTGGTAATAGGTGTTCAACCCGTAGAAATATTGGCACTCCAAAGAGTATATAAAAACATTACAAAAGTCATAAGAGTAAGATTCTCTCATCCGCTTGGGTTGTTGACATAAGGAAATGGTTTAGAAGATGGGGTGTGGATAATCTTTTCGAGCTTTCGGGCGGTGCTATGCATTATGTAATGATTGAACAATGGTTGAAATCATCAAGGATGGAGTGGGAAGATGCTAAGAGGACAAAGATAGAATACTACATTGTAAATGTCAACCCTTAATGTTGGTCTCAATATAAAGCAAGAATGCCTATTGATCGTATCAATAGAAAAATGAGAAGGCACATTTGTTCAATAATATACATTGGTATATCACAATAGGAGGGAGAAAATACAGAGATCGCTCATATTTACATGAGGAGAAAGTTCCTCTTTATAAAGGCCAAGATCTGGCCGTTGGAGCTAACTAACCGTTGGGCTAGCCGTTATAACTTTTAATCATTCTCAACACTCCCCGTCAAGATGGGCGAAAAAATATCCACTAAGCCCATCTTGTCACACAATCTAGTAAGACTTACCGGCCCAAGTCCCTTTGTTAGACAATCTGCTACTTGAGGTTCAGTAGAAACATGACTCCGTTATCAAGCTTCTCCGTGATAAAGAATCTGTCGATTTCGATGTGCTTGGTCCTATCATGCTGTACCGGATTGTTGGCAATGCTGATTACTGACTTATTGTCACACCACAACATCATCTGATTTTCTTGATTCACCTTTAGTTCTACTAGGAGAGTTCTCAGCCATAACATCTCCGCAACTCCTATAGCAATAGCTCTATACTCTGCTTTGGCTGTTGACCTTGCTACTACTGACAATTTCTTACTCTTCCAAGAGACCAGATTGCCCCCAACAAACATGCAGTATCCTGATGTGGATTTCCTATCATCAGCACAATTGGCCCAATCAGAATCACAATAGCCCTCAATGTTAAAATGACCATGTCTTCTAAAGATCAATCCCTTCCCCGAGGCGCCTTTGAGATATCTTAGAATATGGTACACTGCATCCATATGATCTTTCCTCAGATCATGCATGTAGAGACTTACCACATTTACTACAAATGAAATATCTTGACGGGTGTGAGTCAAATAAATCAGTCGACCTACCAATCTTTGATACCTTTCACGGTCAACTTTCTCTCCTACAAGTTCAGTTAGCTTGATCTTTTGGTCGATTGGAGAAGCTACGGGCCTACAACCCAACGTTCCAGTTTTTGTGAGAAGATCTAATACATATTTTTGCCGAGATAGAACAACTCCTGCTCCACGAGCTACCTCAATTCCAAGAAAGTATTGTAGAAATCCGAAATCCTTCACCTCAAACTCTTTACGCAATTGCACCTTCAGTTGGGCGATTTCTCCTTCATCGTTACCCGTGATAATTATATCATCCACATACACAACAAGTAATGTAGTATGCTCCTTGTGTTGTCGAAAAAACACTGTACGCTCTGCATTCGTTTGTTGGTATCCCATACCCACCATAGCCCTTCTTAACTTGTCGAACCAGGCTCGAGGAATTGCTTTAGTCCATAAAGCGACTTCCTTAGTCTACAAACCTTACCTACTGTTTGAATTGTACCAAAACCTGGGGGGATATCCATGTACACTTCCTCCATCAACTCTCCATGAAGGAATGCATTTTTTACATTTAATTAATGTAATTTCCAATCCTTTTTCATTGCTAAGGAAATAAGCGTTCTAACAGTGCTCATCTTCGCTACAGGTGCAAAAGTCTCATCATAATCAACACCATATGTCTGACTATATCCCTTAGCCACCAATCGTGCCTTGTATCGATCTATTTTCCCCTTTGGGGTCTGTTTTATTGTAAACACCCATTTGCACTGACCGCCTTCTTTCCCGGTGGTAGTGACACAATCTCCCAAGTTTTGTTCTTCTCAAGATCTCCGAGTTCTTCTTGCATGGCTGCTTTCCACTTTGGATCTTCTCGGGTAAAGTGAGAGAGTCCAATGATGCAATGAATGCTCTATGTGTAGCAATATAAATTGAGCAATATCATGAGGAAAACCATAACGATCAGCAGGGACTCTTGCATTATTGCGTGAGGTCCTCCTAACCTCTATAGGAGAAGGAGAGGAAATCATATCACCTGTGATTTCTGGGTTTGGGAGTTCTATAGGTATTTCAGAAGTTGAGGCAGGTCGGGACATGGACCTTGATGGCACAAGTGGCACTGAAGACGTGTTCATATTTCCTTCTTTCTGCTTCCTCTTCTATGTATACACCTTTAGCTCCTCCTCAGCTTGAGTCCCAACACATATAGGTTCATCGTCTTCTTTTCCTTATCTTCTATGCTCACTTGTTTCGCAGCTGATGTAGTGATCAGCAAAGGAATTGATCCTATTTTTAGCAACCTCTCACCATTATCTCCATCATCAAAGGGTGAAGTTACCTCTTGTTTATAATATGGCTCCGACTCTCTGAAATTCACATCCATGCTCACAAATAATCTCTTCTCTACTGGACTCCAACAAACATATCCTTTTTGTGTGGCCGAGTATCCCACAAATACACGTTTCACAGCTCTACGATCAAGTTTTCCTACAGATGGTCTACTGTCCTTTACAAAACACACACATCCAAACACCTTCATAGGAAGGATTCCAGAGCTATTCCCTTGCAACAACTCACATGGAGACTTCCACTCCAATACTCTAGAGGGCATTCTATTGATTAATGCGGCAGCCATCAAAACTGCCTGTCCCCACAGCTGCTTTGGGACATTCATAGAAATCATCATGCTTCTTGTTACCTCTAGAAGATGTCTATTCTTCCTCTCTGCTACTCCATTTTGACTTCTTTTCTCAAGTCGCCTCTCAATCACATAGCAATGTCATCCCAAAAGGAAAAGCCCCCTTTCTTCTCTTGGATGCTAGGACAGTCCCATACGTCAAAAGTGGCCTCTTTATGGATGATAAAAATTCTAATTCTAATTCTAATTCATGCAGCTCTATAGAGAGACAAATAGATAGATAGAGAGAGCGCCTAGCTGATTGTAGCTAGTTGGTAAGATTATCTAACAGAGACTAGAAGGTCATACATCAAATTACTGTAGGGATAGGACCCTAATACCAGAGAGTTCTTTCTTTCTTTCTTTATTTTTTATCAGCCCTTTGAATCAGCTATCTCTTGCTTCTTTACTTCCTCAAATCCCGGTCAACAGAGTAAGTTTTTGAACTTTGGAAGAGTTTTCCTTCTATGTGTTTTTCCAGGGGATTGTGATAGTTTTTGCATGGTTCATATTCAAACAGTTTTTATTTCAGGAAAGCCAGATCTGAGGATTTCTGGAGAGGTACAATTCTTTCTAGAAAGAGATGTCTATCTATATCATATTCTGCACTGATGCTATAGTGGTCTCTAGCTATGCTAGATCATACACTATGGAGTGGATTGATATGGTCACAGTTATTCGACCTCCCCATGCTATCTGAGTGGATGCACCTCACCCTGAAGTGTAAACTTGATAGACTTGGAAAACAGTCGTTGAGCTTTTAGTGCTACAGTGGTATCTAACTGTACTATAATTTATGCAATATGTAAACTCAAACAGTGTGAAAAAAAGGAAGTTCTTCCTCTATAGTCATCTTCTCTTATTTTGGATATAGCACGCCAATTTAGACACATTGTATGATGACACAATGTGGCACTATAAAATTTGGGGCTCAAGTTCAATCTCAATAAACTGTTGAAACATGGAATCTATGCCCATTTATCTTGATCCTGGATATTAATCTTTAGTTCAAATTTAAACCTTGGGAATGGGACAAGGTGGTGGCAATGTAATACCAGCATTTGTTGTTTAGATTCAATCGGACTTTGTAAAGAAAAATTATGTGTGATAGGCAAAATCAGTTAACCTGTGCTCTATATTTCGATCAAGAAACTTTCAATTGATTATATGAACTGGTTTTTACATATATAAAGTTTACGGAATAAATATAGTTTTGTGTAGAGAAACACCACATAAAGAAAGTCAGAGTTTTTCAATGTTCTCAGTTCCTCATTATTTTCTCCAAGTAAAAAATTCACTACATCTCTCATTTCCATGAATCGTGCTACGCAAAATATGATAGTTAAGTTAACTATTTCCCCTCTCTAATTTCTCTGTTTTGTTGTTATCTGTGCATGGAATGCATTGTATTTGACATGCTTGGTTTTTTGTTTATTGAACATATCCAAGACAGTGATGAATGTAAAATAGATGGATAGACTGAACATCAATGTTCACCAAGATTTGAAACATCAGTGATCTCTATACTTGGTCAAAGTGTATATACACACATATCTTATGACTTGCTCATATATATATTTCTAATTTACGTATCCATTGAATTCCATGGTGACTTTGGTATGAGACTAATAATGTTGTGTGTATTTTGCAGACAAAGCATTACACTGACCAAGCCAAAAACAACTGTCATGGAACCGAAGACAGATGTGTCTGAGCTGACAAGCAAAGTTGAACCACTGGAAAAGATTAGAAAAGGGTTTCTCAAATTCAAGGAGTATTACAAGTGAGTTAAAACCTAAGTGTATATCATTGCGGTTATATATTTACTTTCACTGTTTTGCATCCATTACCATGCGTTGAAAATCCTCTGAACTTGTTTTGCATTGATTTCTTAACTTTTTATGGCTAAAATAACTTGGGGGTATTTCTTCCCATCTTGTAACAGGGTTTTGAAGTTGTAATAAGTTCTTGTGTATCTATCTATACACGTGTTTGATTTGTCTTCCAGGAAAGAGAGAGAATTGTTCAAGACGCTGGCTGAAGTTCAATGCCCACCGGTTATATATATGTGCCATTTTGCTAACATATTCCCATTGGTTTAGATGATGTTATATAGTGCAAACTACTCAAGAAAAGCTCCAAGATTCGAAAATTTCTGTTTGTTTGATTGATAGTTCATGATCATTTCATGCGCGGATTCAAGGGTTGATCCATGCAAAATCATGGGTCTAGACATTGGCGATGCTTTCGTACTGCGCAATATTGCAAATCTAGTTCCGCCATACTCATCTGTAAGAGACATTGTTAAAAATTGATATTCTGAGAAAAAAAAAGTCTAATTAGAGAAAGAAAAAATACATTTTTATTAGGATTTGTATATATTTATGTTCATGTAGAAATCATGCTCTTCAACTGCTGCTGCCATTGAATTTGGTATTTTGCAGCTGAAGGTAAAGACTACTTTTTCTCTTTCTTTCTGTCTTTCTTTCTTTCTAGCATTATAGATTGCTACTTGTTTCCCTTGAACTACAAAATTCGGTGCCTTCTTGTTTTGTTTTTATTATAGGTAAAACACCTCATTGTTATTGGGCACAGCCGGTGTGGTGGTATCAGAGCTTTGATGGAAATGAAAGAAGATGGTTCGAACAAATTCAGGTCTATATATAACTTTATTCACTATATGCAACAGATCCTCTTTATAATGCCTGTTTGACCGTACCTAGATAGATTAAAACCTCTCCTCTTTTTTGTAAATTTCCCTTGAATTAAACAAACAAGCTTTTTGTATTCAAACTTCTTTAAGCACCTCCATTTTTGTTTTATCTGTACCCTTCTGTATATATAAAGAAAGGCACTTAAGAACATAGATTTTTGTAAGAATGGCATCTAAATTTTTTCTTATTATTACTAAAAAGGGGATTGAAAAAGAACTTTGTTTAAAGAAGAGGAATTGGCATTTAAAACATACCTTCATCTGAACTCAGGTGATAGAGCTACATATTTCATAATGATCCCCTTGATATCATCTGCTAAACTCATGTCTAATTTGATATCCTTATGCTACCTATAACTGCAGTGAATTCATTGAAGATTGGGTCTTGATCGGAAAAGGGGCTTCCTGGAAGGTGAAAAATACACGTGCATATGACTCCTTTGATGAACAATGCACCTATTGTGAAAAGGTTAGAATATATTAAATATCTTGTAAAATCTTCTATAAATGATCCATTACTAGGGGTCTCATCCTCATTTACTTTGATAGTGTTTTTATTTCCATCTTAATTATAAGTTACTAGTTGATCTCCATTTACTTTGAACTTAATTTGGCCATGTCTATTTAACTATAATTATTATCATGCTCAATGTCTAGGAATCAGTTGATCAATCGTTGAGGAATTGTCTTTCATTTCCCTTTGTGAGAGAGAGAGTTGAGAATGGAGAGGTGACATTGCATGGGGCATATTATGACTTTGTTAATGGCTCCTTTGAACGATGGACCTTGGGCGTCACCTTAGGCTTTGCAAAGGTGATATCGTCAGAAAAGATTGAATGAAGAACTTTGTGATGACAACAAAGTCAGGCCAGGAAATACAATTTTTTTTGTATATAATTTAGAAAGAAAAATTCAGGCTATGCAGCTAGTAAAGTATAATACTTGAAATATACTACATGGATAATAATTAATATTTTTTGATAAGGACCTTGAATAGAGCAAAACCATTTTTCTAAATTCGAATTTCTTAACCAAAACTTTTGAAAGGGACACGTACTTTTTATGAACTTTTCGAATGTTTTTTTTTGTATTTTTATTGAAATATTTGGATATGTTGTGGAGCAAGAGATCCATAGGTAGGCCTTGCCTAATCTGATCAACACAGATTTATTTGAATATTAGTTTCTTTTGCCTATCTAAATCATTATGTAATTCATACAGTCATTATGTATGTAATACATCTGCAATAATTTGAACTTGTAATAGAAGCATTACAATGATTTCTTTGATGTAATTCTAGGACAATAGTTATTCATTTTCAATGAGATAGATTAAAGGGGTAAAAGAAGAAGCAAGGATCACAACCAACCAACTTAGCATTCTGGTGTTTGTTTTTCCATTAAACATGGCTTATATATGTTTTGGGACATCATTTGCATTGCAGATAAGATTGCATCATTTTCATTCTTGTATGTCCGATTTTCAAGATGGAATGGGTTAGGTCACACCACTAAAAAATATATGCTATATTGACCCCTCCAACGTATCAACTAATCAAAGAAAGTCGCTCTCCAAAACTCATTGCACAATATTGTCTCTAGGTGTGTAACATCGAGTGCAAGTCTTCCTTTCAATAGGAGTCGTCTCCTTTTTTGAGCTGTGTCAAGTTGTATCATCCTATCCCTTTTGTTGGCGAAGTGACAAGTGTGCTCATTAAGCATTTGCAAGCTACTAACATGCATATTATGATAAGGAGAGCTCTTTGTTGGAGACAATGTCGTCAATGCGGAAGATCAAGAAGCATTCGATTCGTGCTTGAATACCTGCGTATGACAGTTTCTAGGTCTTTGCACAGAGAGAGAGAGAGAGAGAGGCACAAAAACGACTTTCTATTTCCCAAAGCAATAATACAACATCCAACCTTACAAAGAGGTTACAAGGTCACTATATATAGTGACCGACTTAGGGCAACTACCCTTTATGCTAATTACATAAATGGCCAAAACGGGATAGTGTGAATACGTCCATTATACACATGTATTCGACACTCCCCCGTAATGGGCGTATACATGGGTTATCTAAGATTACAGGTATAGACTTAGGTTCTCGGACATATCAGCTTTGTTCGAGTCGGCAGGGTCCGAAGGCAGAAGACCGAACTGGTCGGGTCGGAACAGTTGAAGCCGATCATTAAGGAACTGATGTCGGTTGTCGGGAACCATCCTGCTTTGTGTCCGGCTCTAACCGGACTGGTTTGTCGTTACGCCCATCTGATGCCGAAGGGACCGAAAGCGGTCTACCGAAAGACACTTGGTCATTCCATCTGCGACATTGTCGGTTGTGGATATTTTCTCTAGACCGATTTTCCCTGAAATGACGCAGTCCCGAACGAAGTGATATCGAACGTCGATATGTTTGGAGGCGTTGTGGTGAACCGGATTTTTCGACAAGGCAACAGCACCTTGACTGTCGTTGTAGACAACTGGGGCCGAGTCATGGTCGACTTGTCGAAACGTGTGCGCCAGCCGACCGAGCCACAAAGCTTCTTTTGCTGCGTCAGACGCAGCTACATATTCTGCTTCGGTCGTTGAGGTCGCTGTGCACTCCTGAAGTTTCGACTTCCACGAAATTGCTCCATTGCCGAATTTGAAGCAGTATCCAGTTGTTGATTTCCGACTGTCTATACAGCCGGCGAAGTCCGAGTCGGTGTAACCGACTACGCCTGAGGTTCGGTTCGGACCGAAGAGAATGCCGTGGTCTTTTGTGCCAGCCAGATATCTGAACACATGCTTGACTGCGTTCCAATGCGATCGGCCAGGATTGTGCATAAATCTGCTAACGACTCCTACGGCATGAGAAATATCAGGCCGTGTCGTGACCATCAGGTACATAAGGGAGCCGACTGCCGGTGCATACGGTACCGACTTCATATCTTCCCCCTCCGGACCGGATGTCGGGCAGTCTCGCTGAGAGAGCCGAAGAGTCATGGGGAGCGGGGTTGAAGCAGATTTAGCTGATTGCATGTTGAAGCGTTCTAAGACACGTCGGGTATAGTCGGTCTGAGACAAAAAAAGATGTCGTTTAGCGCGATGCCGACTAATCTTCATGCCAAGGACGGCAAGTTCGCCCGCGTGGCGTCCAGAAATTAGCATGTCGTCCACGTAAATGATGAGGAAGATGGGTGATCCATCTTGAGCTGTGTTGGTGAAGAGACAATGGTCCTCATCGCTTTTTGAGAAGCCGATCGATTGGATGAAGTCGTCGAACTTCTTGTACCATTGTCGCGGTGCCTGTTTGAGGCCGTATAGACTCTTCCTGAGTCGGCAGACTAGATGTTCTTGGCCAGTCGCCACGAAGCCTTTTGGCTGCTCCATGTAAATTTCCTCGTCAAGATCACCATGGAGGAAGGCTGTTTTGACATCTAGCTGAATCAGCTCCAAGTTGTCGGCTGCCACTACGCCGAGTAGAAAACGAAGGGTTGTCATTTTCACCACTGGTGAAAAAATCTCGTCGAAGTCGACGCCATATTCTTGTCGGAAGCCCTTCGCAACTAATCTGGCCTTGTACTTTGGGGTGGTCGAATCAGGCGTCTCTTTTAGTCGATAAACCCACTTGCAAGGAAGAGCACGTCGGTTCCTAGGTAATTCAACCAGATCCCAAGTCTTGTTTGCCCGAATGGAGTGCATTTCCGACTCCATAGCCAGATGCCAGGTGGCTGAATCGACAGATGTCGATGCTTCTTCGTAAGACGTCGGTTCGCCGGCGTCGGTGAAGAAAATTCCAGGAGAATACCTCTCCGGAGGTGGCGACAGTCTCTCGGATCGTCGAGGTAAGATTGGACTGGTCGCATCGGGTATCAAGGTCGGATGGTCCGAAAGCGGATTGTTCTGCTGTGCCGAGTCGGGGTTGTCCGAGTCGGTAGTGTAAGGTTCAGCTACCCGTGAAGCTGACCGTGTGTTGAGAGCGGGGCCTTCTTGAAGGGTCGGCACATCGAAGAATGTTACCCTTCGGACTTCGATCGGTTTTTCGACTGATGGATTCATAGCCGACTCGTTGAACACAACGTCCGAACTTCGAACGATTTGTCTGCGTTCGGGGTCCCAGAGTCGGTATCCCATTTCGCCGTCGGATCCATATCCAAGGAAGATGCATTTCCTGGACCGAGGTGCAAGTTTTCGGCGATCATCTTTCGGAATGAGGGCGTACGCCTCGCATCTGAAGATCCTCAGCTTGTTGTAATTCGGCTTACTGCCGATCCATAGTTCCTGAGGAATTTGAAGTCCTAGAGGTCTACTTGGCGACATACTGATTATGTGTACTGCCGTGAGTAGAGCCTCTGCCCAGAAGCCATCCGACAGTCCGGAGTGTTGGAGCATGGAAACTATCCGTTCTTGGATTGTCCGATTCATTCGTTCTGCAATCCCGTTTTGCTCCGGACTGTGTGGTGCCGTAAATTCACGTCGGATGCCGCGTTGTCGGCAGAATTTGACAAATTCTTCGGATTTAAACTCTCCCCCATTGTCTGTCCGAAAGCATTTCAGCTTTTGGTCGGTTTGATTTTCCACCATAGCGAGCCAATCGGTGAAGATCGAGAAGACCCGATCTTTGGTGCGAATTGGATAAGCCCACACCTTTCGAGTCGAATCGTCAATAAAAGTGACGAAGTAAGAGGCACCGCCGAGAGACTGATGCGGCATTGGGCCACAAACGTCCGAATGGACTAAATCGAGAGGTCTCGTTTCTCTTGGTGCTGATGTCGGGTGTGATGCGGCTGCTTGTTTGCCATACTGGCAATGCTCGCAGAATTGATGGTCGGAGAAGGAGAGTTTAGGGATGTATCCGGCTCTAGATAGGTGCGTGATGCCGGCCTTGCTGAGGTGTCCTAATCTTCTGTGCCATAGTGATGACACAGGAATATCCACCAAAAACAGGTTACCCTCTCTGAGCGTAACATGTAACGGATACAAGGAGTGTATCTTGGGTCCTCTAGCAAGCAGGAGGTTCCCCCTGTGGAGTGTCCACCCTCCCGAAGAGAAACCGGCACGAATGCCGTCTTCATCTAGTTGTCCGACTGAGATCAATGGCCTTGAGAGCTCGGGTACATGTCGGACATTGTGGAGTACAAGTGTAGAGCCACCTGCAAGGTTGAGCTCTACTGTGCCGATTCCGATGATGTCACAGTGTTGTGAGTTGCCGACTCGAACTGAGTCGGAGTGACGGATCGTATATTGCCGAAACTGGGATCGATGAGGAGTCACGTGAAATGACGCGCCCGAATCTAAGAGCCATGTGCTCGATTCTTCAGTCGTGAGTAGAACTTCTGATCCGACTGGATTTTCGATTGATAGTATATTCGGGTCGTCTGGTAGCACATCAGCTGAGAAGCTGACGTAATTGACCTCCTCATGCCGGCCACTCTTCTTGTTGTTCTTGTTCTTGAGTGCGCGGCAGTCGGCTTTGATGTGTCCGGGTTTCTTGCAATAGTTGCAGATTCGGTTATCCCGTGACTGGCTCCGTCTTCGCTGATTGTTCGGCGGCCGTGAGGAATCTCTTCCTCGTATGTTCGATCGGTCTGTCGAACCTTGTACTACATAAGCGTCGTCTGTTGAGTCTTTGGCGAAAGACTTTCTCCGAGCTGCTTCGGTCAGGATTGCGCTCGTGACTTCGGAGTACTTAACAGCCGTGGTTGACGCGTTGCACACGGTTGTGACGAAAGTTTCCCATGATGAGGGAAGGCTGCTCATGAGTATCATTGCTCTGAGTTCATCCTCGATTGCCGTCCCCTGTGACGAGATTTGGGAGCTGATGCTTTCGTACTCATTGAGGTGTGCTTGAACCGAGTCAGATTCTTTCATCCGCAAGTTGTAGAGGCGCCGGATCAGAAACATCTTCGTTGCGGCGACCTTCTTTTCGTAAGTGTCCGACAGTGTTTTCCACAGTTCGAATGCTGTCGTACACGATTGCACCGTAAAGTATACCGATTCCGATAGGTGCATCCGAATCGTGGCGCGGACGATTCTGTCCAGCTTCTGCCACTCAATTGGTTTGTATCCTTCTGGAGGTTCTTCATTTTCGATGGGATCGATTTGTCCCTTGACTATGAGATAGTCCTGCATTTGTTCCTTCCAGAAGTTGAAGTTCGATCCATCGAACTTTCGTAGACTCATTTCTGACGAGCCGGATGTTGATGCCATCAAGTTCGGTTTTGTTTGACGAAGCTCGGTTCGGAGTTGACTACGAACCTTGTTGGAGTGCAGCCAGTTGGCTCACCCGATATCGTTCTAGTCGGATTTGAACCCGAGTCGGTTCGGCTTCGGAACTTGCTCGAATTGACTCCGGTAACTTGAGGGACAGAACCGACTGGTCTTCCCGAATGTTGCCGAGTCGGAGTGAGCCCGGTTCGCTTCGGATATATATGCCGAATACCGATTATTGAAACCGATTATCTGGACCGATTCTGCTTCGGGTGGCTGCAGCGACGAGAGAGACAGATCCAACTGATCCTCCCGAATGTCGATCAGCCGGATGAAGCGCAAATTGGGGTTGTTGTCTTGAGACCGATCTGCACCGAGTGGTTACAACGAGCGGCGAGCAACGTTTAATGACCTTTTCGGATGCCGTTTAACCGAGTGGAGCGCGATCGTGTCAATGTTGCACAAGGGGATTTCACCTCGAGCGTTGCGATCACAAGGAACGGAGTACAACCGGCTGGCTTACTCCAAGCGAAGAGGATCTAACGCGATGAGGTGCAAAACCTCGTTTTTTTGTTCTTCTTCTCTCTTTCTTCGAATGACGTGAATACTGTGCAGGCCGTGATGAAGTGAAGAACCGAATGCTGTGCAGGCGGTGATGACGGCCGAACCTCGCTCTGATACCAGATGTTGGAGACAATGTCGTCAATGCGGAAGATCAAGAAGCATTCGATTCGTGCTTGAATACCTGCGTATGACAGTTTCTAGGTCTTTGCACAGAGAGAGAGAGAGAGAGAGGCACAAAAACGACTTTCTATTTCCCAAAGCAATAATACAACATCCAACCTTACAAAGAGGTTACAAGGTCACTATATATAGTGACCGACTTAGGGCAACTACCCTTTATGCTAATTACATAAATGGCCAAAACGGGATAGTGTGAATACGTCCATTATACACATGTATTCGACACTCTTCCTCTCATCTCTTAAGTTGCTATAATAACTAAGAATTAGTGCTGTAGTGGGGCTGGATTATCAAGACACAAAAGCAGAATCTAATGAGAAAACCACATTCAATTAGTGAGGTTTCTATTGGATATGATATTATGTTAAATTTAATAAATATTTGTATAAAATAGATTAATGGGCAAGTCCTTAGCATTATGTACGCATAGGTCACAGGTTCAGACCTTGCCATCACATGGTGGCCATCACAACCTCCCATTGGGTGTCCTCTAACAATGATCTACAAGTACTATGATCCATTGGGTGCCCTCCTTGTCTAGATGGTGAATGATGAATGCCTTACACTGCTATTAATATGGTGATCGATATTAGTTGAGATATAAGAATTCAAGCCTCTTAAAATGGCCTTGGCATTTGGGGCACTGTATATACTCGCGTATAGCACAACCTATTGGATGTTCTACCTCTTTTGAGAGGCTATATGCTGCTAACATTGGTATTTGGAGCCTTGTCATGAAATCCTAAATGGCCATGACTACTGCACAAGCTTTGGAGAAGGATCTACACAACCAAGTTATGAAGAAATTTCGCAAGATAGGTCATTTAGCCCATTCATGAACCTACTCATCTGTTTCTCGTCTGACATGTTGTTGCCAGGTTCACTTTGTAGTGTAAGCTTTTTGTACACCTAATGTAGTAATGTATTGTCTCTTTCACCTCTTTCTGAGTGTGAACAATTGATCCATAGGGTTTTGTTTACTTTGTCTCCTTTCAAAGCTAGTGAGCTGGAACTCCTCCACATACATGAAGTCATGTCACATTTTTCATCTGCGGAGTTCGAAACCACACTCTTACCTGGGGAATAAGAGTGGACTAAAAAAAGGTCTTCTGTATTACAACGGAGAGGGTCTCATAAACTTGTGTGATACTTTTGAAACACTACATGGTCACAAGCATCCCAAAACCCTACGAATTGTGAGACCTTAGCATTGCCATTTGTTGATCTCGACTTAGAGATTGTTTTTCTCTCTACATTTGGGATACTAGCTCTTGTATTAGTTTTAGAGGCATAAATGTCTCTGAGTAATGTGTAGGCTAGTTAAGATTTGATTTTCACATAGGGTTTGTCTAGTATTTTATTCTACACAAAACTTTCTCATATTTCTCCTTTTCTAGAAGAGTCCAACCTGTGCTACCCAACCTACCCAATGTAGGGCGTAACTTCCCTACTTAGTGATACATATGTTTCCCTTATTCTTGTTAATCCACCCTCAATAGTGCGCAACTCTTTAGTAGTTGTCTTGTGCTAATTTTCGTTCCATCGATTGTGGCTCCTATTTTACGAGTCATAGCTTCTTACCTTGTTCCACTAAAGAATTGGACCTCCCAAAGTTCTATCCCTTTTTCTTGGCGTTAAGCTTTACTCAGATCTTTGATTGGTCATGTCCTATTGTAGTATTGTTCATGTCTGAGTTACTATCTGTAGGTATGATAACAAAGGAGGTCACCTTCATGTCCATGTCCATTTCCATGTCGAGTTTAACTTGCTAGCAATCTAACTTTACTTTAGGCCTATTCTCTTTCTATGCCTAGGGCCAACTATCCTTCGTTGATTTGTGAGAGATTGAATGTGTGCACGTAAGGGAGTTACTGAGTGCATTGGATGTCAAGTGGGTATTATAAGAAAATTGCAAATTTTTATGATGTTGCCAGTGCACCAATGAGGTGCCTTTACCACCCTTACACATAAAATGAACCAAACATGCTCACATCTAACCATGTCATTTGCATAACCTACAGATCTTCTACACCACCATTGATATATTGTGTCCCACAACCATGACCTCAATCACCATGACCTCTTCAATCACACATCATGCACCTCTTTTCGCACCGTATCTTGAGCCACCGTCGAATTCAACCTCCAACCAACCCAAGGTTAGAATCTTAATTAACATTATACAAAATTGTTGAGATATCAAGCTCAACTAGGTTCAGTCATTTTGTCAATCATGTAACTTAGTAGTTACATGAATCGAATTTAGTTAGTGTGTTACTGTAAAGTTTAAAATGGAATTTTGTACTTCGTACTTAAGTGGGATACATTCTACATCCCCCACAACCAAACTCATTTAATATAGGATGTATACTCTTGTACCTATATTCTCTTCTCACATGTGCACCCTTACACATGAGATGTATATATACCACATTGTGGGTATTTTTGTAACTTGATGATGTCTTTTAATATAAGAAATAGTTCTTAAGCTACACCCTTGTTAATGATCCCCCATTGTTTAAGTGTTCACAAGTGTAATTCCTACTTTCTCTCTCTCTCTCTCACACACACACACACACACACACCCACCCACCCACACACACACACACACACACACACACACACACACACACACACACACACACACACACACACACACACACCACTTAGTCTTCTGTTGTTTAATCACATACGTGATTAACTACTCATATAATTAGATACTAATTAACCCATAGTTAATTACCTAGCCCACCCCCCCCTTAACGAAGGTGAGAGACAAATCCAAGTCCCTTGTTGGTGTCCCATACCACCCGTGTATAGACATGGATTGTAATTTGGGTTTGGAAAGAGGCACACAGGTATGAACCTACAACTTTGCCACACTATTAGAGTCTCTATCTCAAAACAATAAAGAAAAGAGATGCTCCTTGATGAAAGTCGTTAGCCTTTTTATATAGGCTCAAACCCTAGGCCCCTTGTGTGTATTTTTCACTCGGTTGCATTTTTTTATAAAAGTAGCCAAGTGACGAAACACTCTAAATTTATCTCCCATCATAGGATTGAGATAACTCAATCCTCACCTGTCATCCTTACAAATTAGCCCACAACTATGGTTAAACTTATGATTATGTTTGTAACATACTCTCCCTCTCTAAAAGATTGTACTTGTTTTATGAGTATCTACTTCCTCCCAAGTAGCATCTTTAATCGAACCATTCATCCATTAATTTTAAATTGTTGAAGACGTAAAAGTTTAGTTTTTTATTCGAGAATGTAGGTTGTCGATCACCATACAAAATACATGCACATACTTTGCAAAGTGAGTTATTATGGATGTCCATTGGGTTTGGGGAACAAGCAATTGCCCTAAACCCATTAGGCAATGTAGGTTGTCGATCACCATACAAAATACATGCACATACTTTGCAAAGTGAGTTATTATGGATGTCCATTGGGTTTGGGGAACAAGCAATTGCCCTAAACTTCACCATTACATCACCATGTTTTACATTTGAAATATTTCAACTATGAGCACACTTAATAGGATAATTGACCTAGACTTCTCCACCTCTTTGATGCATAAAATAATTTTAAAATACTCATTTAGCACACAATGTCTTGTTCTTCCCATTTTCTAATACTGCTTCTCTTTTAATGTAGTTTTTGGAAAGGGGAAAAATTTCCGTTTGTAATCTTAATTTTCTTCTATAAATGATGAAGAAGACATGAAAAATATAATCATACTAAGGTTCAAAATATCCATACTAAGGAATTGTAATTGTCAATAACGTCTTCATTTTTTTAGGTTATTAATAAATCTCTCTTAGATGTATTTTATGGGGTTATTACGTCATGCTATCCTTGACAAACAACAAATGGAATAAACTTCAAAATAATGTGGGAACTTGGACACTAGATGTCAAATAACTCTACTTTTTTTTGTCTACCATTTCCTATGTGTCACCGAAACACAAACCCATTCAAAATGATTGATAATTGTGTTTGTGTGAGATAGAATGGGTTATAAGAAGTTGTAAGTATCTTAAAATGCACCACATGGTCGTCTTTGAGTTTGACGTTAATATCCCTTTTGTGAATGAAAGGTCAAATACAACTACAACAATGAATGTCTTAATACTTAAAAAAACACTATTCATACACTAATTTTCCTAGGTCTATTCGAACAATTAATGTTCATAAATTGTGATAGCTATAGATATCAAATTGCTTCTAAATAAAACACTTTTGATATAATACTGGCAAGGACAATGCATTCACCCTACAAATTCTCATTGGGATACTCTAGAAACACTTACAACTAAATTTTGATTCTCTAAATACATCTAGAAGTCACATAAGTTGACCATGATATTAATCTCATGAGTTCTCAAAGTTAGTTGGTATGAAAACATATCTTCATCCTTGCTTTTGATGACAATGTATTCATGCTACAAATTCTCATTGGGATACTCTAGAAACACTTATAACTAAACTTTGATTCTCTGAATACGTATAGAAGTTATATAAGTTGACCATGATATTAATCTCATGAGTTCTCAAAGTTAGCTGTGGTATGGAAACATATCCTTATCCTTGCTTTTGTTGTCATTTTATCAACGTGATCCTTTATCAAGTTCAACTCTCCAAATGGTTCCAAAAGTCTTGTAAGACCTTGAAAAAACCCTCTCTTTACTTTTGATGTTGATTCATGATTTTCAAATCAATTTGCAAGCTTAATTTTCCAAATGGTCTATAGAGTCTTATAAATACGCGACTTACGATGTGACTCCTATAACCATCCAAAATATTGGGTAGCTAGTTGTGGTCACTCAAGTTTGATTCTCCACATGCACCCAAAAGTTCACATTTTTTATAACATTTTTGTTAAGTGAAAATTTTGAGGGGATGGGATGAGATAATCAAAGTTTCAAAAATGTTGAGGGGATGGATAAGCTCATCAAAATTTCATTCTTCACATGCTCTCATTACGTATGTGGAAATGATGTTTTCAAAGGTTCTAGAAATTGTGTAGCTTGAAAGAACATATAAAAATAAGGGAAAAGTACCAAGAGACCCTTGGAAGTTCCAAATTTACCAAACTACCCCTATGTCCAAAAAAATACACTTTATAAAGTAATTATACACTCAAATCTTTGGTAAATAGGGCTAGTTCGGGTCATTTCTTCCATCTTCGGTAAATAGGGCTTGTAGATTTGAGTGTATAATTACTTTATAAAGTGTAACTTTGGACATAGGGGTAGTTTGGTAAATTTGGAACTTCCAGGGGCATTCTGGTAAATAGACAAACTTCCAGGGGTATCTTGGTACTTTTCCCTAAAAATAACCCCTAGGAGAATGATTTGATCAACATTTTACTCTTGCTAATATTGATAATGTCACTTAAGACCATCACACTAGAAAAAAAACATGTTTACTTTAAACCATAGTGTCAAGAATACCGTGCGGAAGCTTGTAGACAAACCGGCTCAACCGAGTAACAACAGTAAAACAGAGAAAGAAGGTTTAATGGAAGCTTAAGAACGAAGAATACACAAGAGAGATAGAGAGAGCAGAAAACAAAAACTCAATTCAAAATATAACACTATGCACATAGGATGTGCTCAGTGAACACTTTTTATACAAGTCCACAAAGGACTAACAAAGTACTATGTACTTCAATGCTCATACGAGCGACTGACACTAACTCCCAAAAATACGCCTACGTACTAGGCTAGATTCATAGGCCTTCATTGGCACTTAAGTTATCACTCCCTCTTATTATGTCAACATATCTTGAACGAATTGCACTATATGTCAAGCATGTGAAAAGCAAGTGACATTCATCCTCTACCATGCCTTCATTGTATACTTTACATGTCTTAAAATTCGTTACATTTTGATACCATGATGCAACTTCAATACCTAACTTGTGAGATTGAGTGCGAAGTAGTGTAAGGGCTCTACGAGAAGGTACATGGTATTTTTTTGTAAATTTGTAGGTGAGAGGATGATCAACACAAATTGGTGGTCATGGAATATGTATATGAAGATTACAATATCTTTTTGATGTTCGTGATCAATATCGGTTTTAGAGAAGTTCAATGATAAATAGGGAGGAGTGTGCCAAATAGGATAATGTGGTAAATAGAATTGTTGAGTCTCTATGATTACATTATTGGTGTACATATCGGATTGTAAAGACACTTACCTAACTAATGGGAAGCCCTTTCTTCGGGAAAAAAGACCAGGTACTAAATCGTTTTTATATAGGCGTGGGATTCATTAGTGACTCGCAGTGTTCAAGAATTTTACATATAAATGTTTATAGGGAGGGAATGGACTTGGAGGACAATGTGCCAAAAGTAAACTTGGTAGAATGTAGCACATTGTATCAAAGTGTGAGCAAGCTCATTCTATATATTATTGGAGGGAGCTTGAAGCCCAAGACTGAAGCTTTTTACAATTTCAAGTGACTCATTATTGTACACATTCCATGATTTATCCTTATTTTGAGTCTTAATTGGCATAACCTTTGTCTTGAATGCATTGATAGTGGATATTCATACAAAATTTTCCAACATGCAAATAACCTTTTGTTCATCTTCTAAAGTGTTTGTAAAAAACACCACATGCATATAATAGAAGCATGATAACTGCATTCCCTACTGTAACTTCTTTGGTTCGTTCTTACTTTATGAATGCATCAACCATTTGTTCAAATTCATACATTCATAAACCCAAGTGGAGATAGTGAAGAAATTTAAAATTCCACCCCTCATCCAAACATGGCATATCACATTTTCATAGATTCAAGAAATTGCAAGTGTCAATTACCTTATTATCTTCAATTCTTCCATTTGTCTCCAAAGATGCTCATGGGGCACCATATCAAAAGACTTAGTAACAATATAGTTCCAATTATGTTTACCATATATGTCAACTATATATGTCCAATTATCTTTACTATATGAGAACCAACCATGACTTTGTGACAGATGTTTCCCCTTTTATTTATGTTAAGGTTTAATCTTATTTGTACCCTAATCATGAGGCTTGCTATGTTGCAATGCACAATTAAACAAGGCCTTCCTTTCCTATCCATTTGAGCAATTTCGCCTTCATACCTTAAAGATATCCTACATTTCAACAACCTAATTTCTTAAGCCCTACATATATGTAGCGAAATATTGCGGAATATGAAGCCGGCCAAACCGGTTGACATGTTGTCAGGTTGTTACACTTCCGCGTGTGAAATAGGCGGGACCACGGGGGCCCTAAATCAAGGAGCGTGTGAGACAAGAGGAGGTGAGAAGCATGCAAGTGTAGGGCCTGCTAGACCTGCCAGCAACCGGCCGCACTTACCCGTTGATTGAACTGCCAACGCGTATACCGACTCAATCGAGGAGCGCACTCGAGAGAAGTGAAAGAAGACACTCCCAGAAACACAGACAACACAAACGACACAGATAACACCGAAATAAGAGATTACAATAACCGTTGTCGTGAAGAAAACCGTCCCTAGGCGGAAACCGAGTTTAGCGTGTGTAAACTGGCCCTTACGCGAGCACACTTTTCATTGTATGGTAAGTAGGTAGGTACAAGTCGGCTGAGGTGAAATCCTAGGTAGCATGCATTCAATAGGGAGAGAATCGAGGTGTATCTTTGTCCGAAAGGACAGAGATTTAATGTGATGTAACAGATGATAACGACCTCCCTCCTTGGGCTATAAAAGAGAGGGAGAGGAATGGAAAAAGATATAGCGCGTTAGAGAGAGGACGAAGTGCTGCCGGACTGGGACCGAGCCCTTCTCCTCTGCCACTCTCCATAGCCATTTTGCGTAGGTTTTCGGGAGGCTGACTCTGCTCCGTGGAACGCCTGTGTGCTTCCGGCAGAGTCTCCATCTCGCTCTTCTGTGTGTGAGTGAACAGGCGTCGGTGTTCGCCTTGCCAGCCTGTTAGTTGTAACCGTCTTGAAATATATATATATTTATATACATACGTGTTCATATACTAGGACTTCTAGTCGTCTCGTTTTGCTGTGTTGTTGGACTGTGATTCCTGTGTGCTCCCGTGTTTGTGCGTGTGCAAGTGCGTCCGTTGCCTTTCCGTTCTCCTCCTTCTCAGCTATTTCTCGGTCCAAGACCCCGGTGGTCCCGCCTCGTTCTCCACGCACGTGCGTAACAACGCGACACCGTGACAATTACAACGATGGCGACCCTGCAGAGAATGATGGTAGAGGAAGAGAGCTCGGTTCCCAGTCCGACAACGTCTCCTTCTTTTCCCCCAAAACGTGATAATTTCTCTTTCCTCTCTCCTCCCTTTTATAGGTCTCCCCGAGAGGCCGTTACATCAAAACATATCAACTTTATTCTTTGTCCCTCCGGACAGAGATACGCTTTGATTTCCTAATTAATAAGTATCTTATACCTAGTATACTTACAACAACCGTCCTATCCCTAGTTATATAAATTGTGTCAATTCACGCACTTCCGTGAAAGGGCGGTTTCACGCTTTTAACTCCTTGATTCCATTTAGGGCCGGTTTTCTTCACGACATCCGCCCCCACCAAACTGCGCATCCACCGATATGCGCCAGACACGAACAATTGCCGGAGAAAACTAGCCCATAATCATCCGTCAGTGCCCGAATCCTCGTCCGCTCCGAACCGGTTGTCGTCGTCGGTCACGCTTCCCGGGTCTGGCTCATCCTCATATCGCTTCTTGAACGCCTTGATTCGCTTCCCGGCTACCGGCACTGTTAATCGCGTCCCGTCGAGGTTCGCAAGATGATACGTCCCGTTGTCGTTCGCGCTCGTTACGTCGTAGGGCCCGAACCACCTCCTTGTGAATTTGCACGTTGCCTTGTGCTGGTTGTCGAGCCTGTTGTCATACACCAACACCCAGTCGCCCTCCTCGATCTTCTTTGGCCGCAATTGGTGCGTCTGGTCGAACCGGCCTTTTTTCCTCTCCATCGCCGTTTGCAGCTTCGTCTTTGTCCACTCCACGTCCTCCGGTCTTCGCTCGAGCTGTCGAATCCGCGCCGCCAACAACTCTTCCTGGCTCATCTCATTCCTCCAATCTATCACCGCCCACGAGGAAATCGTCCACTCCACCGGCATGACCGGTTTCTGCCCATACATAAGCTCTGCCGGCATGTACCCGGTCACCGAACTATGCGTCATCCGGTTTGCCCATAGTGCGTAGTGTAGGAGCCACGACCAATTCCCGACCTGGCTTCCGCAAGCCCGTACCAACGTCTTTACGATTGGCCTGTGTCCGCGCTCCACCTTCCCGTTTGCCTCTGGATTGTACGCCGTAGTGAGCGAGAGCTTGACCCCTAACCGTTCAAACATCTCTTGGGTTTCTTGTGCATCCAGTTCCCCACGGTCCGCTACGATCTTTCCCTCGCACCTGTACCGGCACACTACCTCCTCGATTAGGAACCGGCATACGACCACGGTCGTCTTGTTTGGTAGTGCTCGTCCCTCCACCTGGTTCGTCAGATCTTCTCGAGCTAGCACCAGGTACCGCATCTGCCCTACCCCCATCAGCATCATTACCAGATCCACCATCCACTTGAAGTGGACAGTCGGCGGGTAAGTCGGGTGCAGCTTGTCCTGATGTCGGACTGTGGAGTGCAGCTGATAGCTTTCGCATGTTGTCACGAACTGGTACACATCCCGGTACAGGCCCGACCACCAATATTTCTCTCTCAGTTTCTCGAACGTGGTCCATGTCCCCCGGTACGCCGCTAACAACTTGTCCTGCTCGTCCTTCCTCGCCACCACTCGGAGCGGCTCGTTTCTTTGGGAGCTTCCATATATTTCCGCCTTGTAGGAAGAATTGGTATGCTTTCTTCCGGACCCGGTGAGCCTCCTTTTGGCCCCATGTCGCGTCCAGCCTCATTGTCCTTAGGAACCTTCCAATCTGGACCCACTCCCCGTTGTACTCACACTCATTGAACTCGTTAAGCACCGAAGTGCTCCTTGCCCTTGTCGTTACGCGAGCCGACTCGAAGAAGTCTACGCTGACTTCTTCGTCCTCCGAAACCATGTTGTTCTCGTCCTTGAAACGCGCTCTTGAAAGCATATCGGCCATGGTGTTGTCCTTTCCGGAGATGTGTCGTATCTCCGCGTCCAGGGACTTAATGTACGCGATCCACTTGAGCATCACTAGGTCCGGAGTCGCGCATCTGAAAACCATACCGAGGATCGGCAGGCAGTCCGTCTCGATGATTACTTCTGTCCCGATCAAGTAGTCTTTGTCGGTCTTGACCGCCGAAACGGTACCCCACAGTTCGCGGTTAACTTGGGCGTATCCTCGCTGTCGCTCACTGAGAACCTTCGCCCCGAACCGGATTGGGAACTGCATGCCGCTCTCGTCCTCTTGATTGATCACCCATCCTATCCCGATCGGGCTCGTATCTACAATTACGTAGATTGGGACCTCCTTGTCGTAAACCGCTTTCCGGAAAACCGGTGCCGCAGTAAGCGCCTCCTTCAGTCTCCGGATTGACCTCGTATGCTCCTTGCCCCATTCAAATTTGCGCCCTTTTTTCAGCAAACCGTAGAGTGGTTCCGCGACGTCCTCCAGCCTTTGCAGCACCTTCTCGTAGTCATTAATGTGGTTCGCGACGAACCTCCGGCATCTGTCCAACCCAACCGCCTCATCCTTATCCTCCACCAGACACCCTTTGATCGGGATGTCGTCCAGGAATGGCATGGTGAATATCACCGTGAATATCACCATCGGCTCCACGATCGTCGGGTCTACGCACCCGATCTCTCCGGCGAAAATGCGAAGGTTTTCATGTGCCTTCCGAGCATCCTCCGAAACCGGTCCTCTTCCGCCGGTAGTAGAAACCCACCCCCACCGACCTTGAGCTCTCGTAGCGTTGTCGCGTTGTTACGCGCGTGCGTGTAGAAGGGGCGGGACCACGGGGGTCTTGGACCGAGGAGCGAGAGAGAGAGAGAGAGAGAGAGAGAGAGAGATGTTGGGATTACGGTCCCTCCGGATGGGATGGTCGGATGTCCGGGAATCGGATGATGAAGACCCCGGCTACGGAGCCGGATGATGAAGACCTCGGCTACGGAGCCGGATGATGAAGACCCCGGTTACGGAGCCGGATGATGAAGACCCCGGTTACGGAGCCGGATGATGAAGACCCCGGCTACGGAGCCGGATGACGAATGTACCCGGAGAGAGATCCAGATGCGGGGACATATTTGTGAATATGTTTGCCAAGGGCCCTTGAGGCTATATTTGTAAATAGCCCGAAAGTCATATGTGTGTAAATATGACTTAGGGCAAACAGTTTTATGTCGTTGGTTCTTATTTTTTCTGTTTTTCCACTCAAGAGGAGTGAAGAGTGAGCAGCCGTGAGAGAGATAGAGCGTGAGAGAGGAAGAGGTCGACGCCTCTGTGTATTTCCGCCGCCTGTGGCGAGGACAGGGAGCTCAAGGTCGTCGCCTTGCAGCTCGCCATTGTATACTTCTCTGTGCATAGTTTTGGTTCGGAGTCTTGTACTCCCGTGGTTTTTCCCGTATAGGGTTTTCCACGATAAATCGTGTGTCCACTCTATCTTTCGCATTTCCCATTTTCTGCAACAACGATTCGTGTGTTTCCTTGGTTGTGGCCGAGAAGTGAAGCTTGGAAAGTGTCGATTAAACTTCCATCAATTTGGTATCAGAGCGAACTGCTGCAGAAAATGGAAGGCGGCGGCAGCGGGCAGCCGGGGATGATGGTGCTGAATGCGCAGAATTACGCCGACTGGAAGATCAAGATGGAGGATCTTCTGATTGTTCGGGACCTGTACGAACCGATTGACAGGTCGGAAATACCGAAGGGGGTACTTGAGTCGGAATGGAGGCTTCTGAACCGGAAAGCCGTTGCAACCATTCGGCAATACGTCGACGTGAGCGTTCTGCAACATGTGGCGAACGACACCAACGCATATGAGATGTGGCGGAAGCTGTCGGGCCTCTACGAGAGGAAGAATGCGTTGAACCGGACCTCCCTGATGAGGAAGATAGTGAACCTCAAGTACCGGGACGGCGAGAGTATGGTGGAACACGTAAGCACGTTGTCGTGAAGAAAACCGTCCATAGGCGGAATCGGCGCACCTAGGCGTGGGAACCGGTTCTTCACGCGCGCAAGCTCCAAGTTGTATGAAGAAGCGAGTTAGGAGGATAATCGGCAGGAACGGGCCCTAACATAGGTGGAGACAAAGACCGCGCGAACAGTCTTTTCGGTCGCGCGCGCGAGCTAAAGGACGGCCTGCTCGTCGGGCTATATAAGAGCAGGAAAGAGCTGTTGCAAAGGGAGATCGCGCAGAGAGGAGGAAGTGCTGTCGGACCGTTTCTGGATGCTTCACTCTCTGTTTCCTTCCTTCTTGAGCTCCATAGCTTTCTGTGCAGAGTTCCGAGGAGGCTCGCGCTGTTTCGAGGAACGCCCGAGTGCTTCCGGCAGCACCTCCGACCTGCTACCCCCCCTTGCCCTGTTTTGTGCCTCGAAGCGAGCAGGCATCGGCATCTGTTCGCCGGCCTGTTCGGTTGTAACCAACCTGTGCCCCATCGAGGGTTGTAGTAGTGTTAGCCATTTTCTTAATATACATATTAAGTCATTCGCATCTGTCTGTGTCGGTGTCTGTTCGCGTTCTCCGTGCTGAAGGGCCGTGTCCCTGTGTATCCCCGGCCCTGCGTAGCCGGTTCTCTCTCTTTCTCCTCCCTCGCTTGCTCTTTGGTTCGAGACCCCCGCGGTCCCGCCTCGATTCCACACGCACTTGCGTAATATCTCGACATCTTTGGTGAACCCGACGTGAAAGAGGCGGCAGAAGAGCAGAAAATGAGGGGGTCGGATCTTGCAGAGGCCATGGCTTCGGCCGTGGATCGGATTGTAAACGCGCGCGAGGGCACCGGTGCCCTCGACAGAGCTATTGAGGCGGTCGTCGGCACGATCGGCCGGTTCGATGGGAAGGATGCCACGAAGTATTTGGCGTCCTACGGTGCAGAGATGCTGATGCGGGACATTCCGGAAGAAAGGCGTCTTGGCGGATTTCCTCGAGTGGCGATGCCGAGCATCCATGCGGAGGTGCTCGAGGTGCGGGCGGAGAGCCGTACCTGGGAGGAGTTCGAAGGACGGCTCCTAGAGAAATACGGGCTGGACGACGCGCTCCGGCTTTCAAAGCTAAGGTTCATGGAATGGGTGGAGTCCCCGGGGAAGGGAAGAAACGCGACGGCACTCCTCCGGGAGTTCGAGGAAAACTTTGCGCGCCTTTCGGCGCTCGACCGAACCATCCTGGACACGAGCCGGGTCTTGCTGTTTGTCAAGTCGGTCGACGAGCGGGATCGGGAGCACGTGGGCCTCTTGCTGGAAACCGAAGACGGGCTCACTACCGACTGGGCGGCTGTCAAGAAAGTCTGTGGCCGTTTCGACAAACGGCGAGAATGGGCGGATAACGGGGCAGCTGGGTCGGGCTCGGTCGCAGCAAGGAAGCTCGAACCAGCGCCACAGGTGCGAAAGGAAGAGACCCGAGAGTGGTTGGAAACCGGTTCGGCTTCGACCGGCGTAGTCAGAGGCTCGACCGGAGGAGCGGCGCTGGAGGAATTGACGAGGGCGATAAAGGACCTCCAAATCGCGCAAGCCCGAAGGGAAGGTGGCGAACCGGCTCGTGACCGACGGCCGGCGGCAGGAAACAAGTGCATGTGGTGCGATGAAGTCGGCCACATTCGGAAGGACTGCGGCGACTTCGCGGAGGCGCTGAGGAACAGGGTGGTGTACCTGTGGGAAGGACGGGTGCATGCCAGCGACACCCGAAGGGCCCTGAGCCGAAACGACGGGCGAGGTGGTATGAAAAGGTTGATGGAAGAGGCGGCGGCCCGACACGCGGAAACCGTCCACTACTCGGCGTCGGCCGGCATTCGAGTCGGGGGCGGCGAGGCCCGAAGGGAAAGCAAAACCGGATTCTGGCCGACGATGCTGGAAGGCCTTGCCGATGCGAGGCTTAAAAGGGAGGAATCGGACCGTGCGGAGAAACGGGTACGGGAGATGACCGGGTGGAGCGACCCTGTCGAGGAAAAGACGGGCTTCGTGGAAGCCGCTTGCCAGAACCACGAGGCCCTGGTAGAAGAGAAGCGGGTGGGGAAACCCGGGACGACCGGGCCCTCACAACGATACGAGACCCGGTCCGGGCCACGACGGGACGAAGCCGGCGGGGCCGGTACGCAAGATAAACCCCAGAAGGGCGGGTACCGTCTGGGGACGGAGATAGAAAGGACCACGAACTTACGAAAGGTCCTGGAGGAACGGATCCTCGACAGCAAGGTGGAGCTGTCGTTACGAGAGGTGCTGGGAATCGCCAAGAAGGAGTTCCACGACTCCATCGTGGACTTGGTGAAACGGAAGAGGCTGTCAACGGAGACAGAACCGGAAAGACAAGTGGAAGTGCGGACGACGCACCTAGACGACATGGCGCTGGGAGACGAGTGGGCGGAAAGCCACTATTCGAGACCACACTGGGCCCGAGCGACCACGGAAACCCCGGTGAAGATCGGCGATGTCCAGGAACCGGTGATAGCTTTGGTGGACCACGGATCGGAGATCAACTTGATGTCCATGGACTTCTATAAGAAGGGCAAATGGCCGATCAACACCAAGCACGGGTGGAAAATAAGGGCAGCAACGCGCGCCACCGAGGAACTGCACGGGGCCTGTCCGAATGTGCGAGTCAAGATCGGCGACGTCGAGATTGACCAGCACTTCTTCGTGCAGGAGACGTCTTCGCATCCGGTCATACTGGGAGAGCCGTACATCACGGCGGCGCGAATGGAGACCAAGGTGCTGGACAATGGTTCGGCCTACGCGAGGGTCAAAAGCCAAGACGGGCGCCATTCGGTCCAGTTTCTGACGGTACGGCCGAACCACGAACGTAACCGCGACTCCCTCGGTTCCGAAAACCGAGAGGATTTTTAGAGAGGACTGCCAAGGCGTGGGGCCGCGACAGTCCGGATGCTCCGGGAAAACCCCACATCTGTACGATAAAACCGTGTACAATAGGTAGGAAATTTTGCTTCTCCAACAGCGGAGCATGTACGATGGTCGGCATCACCGGCCGAGAGAAAACAAAGACGGAGGGGAGACTTCGGGCGTGCGGAGTTCTCGGCCCTGACGAAGAAATCAACGGAGCCGTGGAGGCAGTCTCCTTCGACGACACCTTGGGAATGTTGGGGAGGGTAGTCGAAGAAGACCTTATCGAGGACCGGGCGATACCGGTATGTTCAGAAGAAATGTACGAAGTCATCGCGGACTTCGGTCGAGGGCTCGAGTCGGAACGGACGGCCCGAGTGAGCACCAAGTACAAGACGGTGGACCGGAAGGTGAGGCCAGTTGCGGCGCCCTTACCGGAGGGCAGTGAATCCCGGATTAAAGGGGTTGCATCGGACCCCAGCTTACGAGATCGGGCCTGCATAGGACACACCTTCACCAACGAGACGCTCCGCGAGCTGAAGATCGGTGGGGGCGGGTTCCTACTGCCGGCGGAGGAAGACCGGTTCCGGAGAATGCTCGGAAGGCACGGGAAAGCCTTCGCATTCTCACCGGAGGAAATCGGGTGCGTAGACCCGACGATCGTAGAACCGATGGTGATATTCACAGTACCGCATGTACCGTGGAATCTCAAGCCAATTCCGGTTCCGAGAGCTCACATCCCGAAGTTGATGGGGCTGTTGAAGCAGAAAGTTGATATGGGCATTCTCGAGCCATCGAGCGCCCCGTATTCAAACCGATGGTTTACCGTACCAAAGAAAAACGGATCATTGCGCTTCATTCAGGACCTGCAGCCGGTCAACAGAGTGACCATTCGGAACGCAGGGATCGGACCGACCATAGACGAGTTCGCGGAGGCCTTCGCCGGAAGGTCGATTTACTCGGTCGGTGATCTATACTCAGGGTACGACGAGTTCCAGCTAGCCGTGGAGAGCAGAGACATTACGACGATGCGAACTCCCCTCGGCCTAGTGCGGATGTGTACGCTGCCGCAAGGAGGGACCAACTCGGTGGCGCACATGGTGAATGCAATGAACAAGGTGCTGAGGGACTGCATCCCGGACATCACCATGCCGTTTCTAGACGACATCCCGATCAAGGGATGCCCGGTAGAAGAGAAGGACGAGACGATCGGGCCGGACGGATGCCGGCGATTCGTGGTAACGCACATCGACGACTGCGAGAAGGTGCTGCAAAGGCTAGAGGATGCGAGGCTCACCTTCTCGGGGGAGAAATCAGCCTTCGGGCAGTCGGAAATCATGGTGGTCGGACACTTATGTGGGCCATATGGCCGGAAACCGTCTCCGGCAAAGGTAGAAGCCATCTCCGCGATGAAGCCCGACTGCAGCTCGGTCACGGAAGTACGAAGATTCCTGGGGGCATGCGCATTCTACCACATATGGATCCCGCATTACGCCCATGTTGCGGAGCCGCTATACGGATTATTGAGGAAAGGGCAAAGATTCGAATGGCTAGACAAGCACACGGAGTCGGTCCGGAAGCTGAAGGAGGCTCTTTCGGCAACACCGGCGCTCCGAAAGGCCGTCTACAGGAAGGGCACCCCAGTGTACATAACGGTTGACACGAGTCCGACCGGAATCGGGTGGGTCGTCAACCAAGAAGACGAGGACGGCAATCGGTTTCCGATCCGATTCGGCGCGAAGGTCCTCAGCGAACGGCAGCGAGGATACGCCCAGGTTAAACGCGAACTCTGGGGTATCGTTTCGGCGGTGAAGGCCGACAAGGACTATCTGATCGGGACAGAGGTAATCATAGAGACGGATTGCATGCCGATTCTTGGCATGATTTCCGGATGCGCGACGCCGGACCTGGCAATGCTCAGGTGGATAGCGTACATCAAGTCCCTGGACCCGGAAATACGACACATTTCCGGGAAAGACAACGCCATGGCCGACATGCTTTCAAGGGCGAGATTCGATGACGAGGGCGGCATGGTTTCGGAGGACGAAGACGTCGGCGTGGACTTCTTCGAGACTGCGTATGTAACAACCGACGGAACAAGCACTCCGGCGCTTAACGACTTCGACGCGAGCAAGTACGACGGGGAGTGGCTGCAGATCGGTGGGTTTTTGAAGACAATGACGCCCGATGCGTCATGGACGAAGGACGAGGCCAACCGGATCCGGAAGAAAGCGTACCGGTTCTTTCTCCGGGATGGCTATCTATGGAAGCACCCGAAGAAGAAGGACGGCGCTCCGCTCCGGGTGGTGGCGATGAAGGAAGAACAGGAGGAGCTGCTGACGGCCTACCACGACAGCCCTTGGGCTGGACACCGTGGAACATGGGCTACGTTTGAGAAACTGAAGGGGAAGTATTGGTGGCCGGGGCAGTACCGGGACGTGCATCGGTTCGTGACAACTTGCGAGAGCTGTCAGATGCACTCCATAGTCCGACATCGGGACGAGCTTCACCCCACGTACCCTCCGACCATCCACTTCAAATGGATGGTAGATCTGGTGACGATGCCAATGGGGGTAGGACAGATGCGGTACCTGGTCCTAGCGCGGGAGGATCTGACGAACCAGGTGGAAGGCCGGGCCCTTCCGAACAAAACGACCGCGGCCGTATGCCGGTTCCTAATCGAGGACGTGATATGCCGGTACGGGTGCGTCGGGAAGATCGTGGCTGACCGAGGGGAGTTGGACGCCGAAGAAGCCACGGAGCTGTTCGGCCGGCTGGGAGTCAAGCTCTCGCTCACCACTGCGTACAATCCGGAGGCGAATGGAAAGGTGGAGCGCGGACACGGACCGATCGTCAAGGCGTTGGTTCGGGCATGCGGAGGCCGAGTCGGTGACTGGCCGCGGCTGCTACCTTATGCTTTGTGGGCAGACCGGACCACGCATAGTTCGGTAACCGGGTACATGCCGACGGAGCTCATGTTCGGCCAGAAGCCGATCATGCCGATAGAACGGGCTATCTCCTCGTGGGCAACGGTCGACTGGAGGGACGAGATGAGCCGGGAGGAGTTGTTGGCCGCGCGCATACGACAGCTCGAGCGGAGACCGGAGGACGTGGAACTGGCTGCGGAGAAGCTCCGGGTGGCGAGGAAAAAGAACAAAGCCAGGTTCGACCGAACGCACCGGCTCCGACCGAAGAAAATCGAAGAAGGTGACTGGGTGCTCGTCTACGACAGCAGCCTCGACAACCAGCACCGAGCTACACGGAAGTTCGCACGAAGGTGGTTCGGGCCTTACGTGGTACGGAGCGCCAATGACAACGGGACATATCACCTGGCGGAACTCGACGGCACGAGAATGGCGATACCGGTTGCAGGGAAGCGGATCAAGGCGTTCAAGAAGCGACACGACGACGAGCCAGACCCGGCTCTCCTGGTCGGCAGTGACGAACGATCCGAAAACGAGGAAGAACCGACGGGCGAGGAATGAAGACGGGCCGGTTTTCTCAGTCCCAACTCTCTTGGCGCATACCGGAGGATGCGCGGTTAGGTGGGGGCGGATGTCGTGAAGAAAACCGTCCATAGGCGGAATCGGCGCACCTAGGCGTGGGAACCGGTTCTTCACGCGCGCAAGCTCCAAGTTGTATGAAGAAGCGAGTTAGGAGGATAATCGGCAGGAACGGGCCCTAACATAGGTGGAGACAAAGACCGCGCGAACAGTCTTTTCGGTCGCGCGCGCGAGCTAAAGGACGGCCTGCTCGTCGGGCTATATAAGAGCAGGAAAGAGCTGTTGCAAAGGGAGATCGCGCAGAGAGGAGGAAGTGCTGTCGGACCGTTTCTGGACACTTCACTCTCTGTTTCCTTCCTTCTTGAGCTCCATAGCTTTCTGTGCAGAGTTCCGAGGAGGCTCGCGCTGTTTCGAGGAACGCCCGAGTGCTTCCGGCAGCACCTCCGACCTGCTACCCCCCCTTGCCCTGTTTTGTGCCTCGAAGCGAGCAGGCATCGGCATCTGTTCGCCGGCCTGTTCGGTTGTAACCAACCTGTGCCCCATCGAGGGTTGTAGTAGTGTTAGCCATTTTCTTAATATACATATTAAGTCATTCGCATCTGTCTGTGTCGGTGTCTGTTCGCGTTCTCCGTGCTGAAGGGCCGTGTCCCTGTGTATCCCCGGCCCTGCGTAGCCGGTTCTCTCTCTTTCTCCTCCCTCGCTTGCTCTTTGGTTCGAGACCCCCGCGGTCCCGCCTCGATTCCACACGCACTTGCGTAATATCTCGACAACGTTCATGGGATTCGTGAACCAGCTTGCGGCGATCAAGTTCCCGCTGGAGGATGCAATGCAAGCCATCATTCTGATGTGTACATTGCCGGAAAGCTGGGAGAACTTGGTGGTGACTCTCAGCACCTCCTGCACGGAAGATAACTTGTCCCTACAAACGGTAAAGACAAGTATTTTGAACGAAGAAGCGCGTCGGAGAGATAAAGAACCGGCCTCCGACTCGAAGGCGCTGCTTACCGAATCGGAACGGGGAAGACAATGGAACCGGAGTCCGCAAAGACGAGAGAAGTCGGGGACCCGGTCGCAGTCAAGAGGAAGACCCACATGCTTCCATTGTGGGAAGCCGGGGCACTTCAGAAAGAATTGTCGGCATTACCGAAAAGACAACGGAGCCGACAACACCGATTCGAAGAAGTCACCGGAGAGAAACGGTGCATACCGGGGAGCCACGGACCGGAGAGGTCCGGATCGGCGAGGGCAGGACCGGAAAGGAACGACGGCACTCGCGACAAGTGAGGAAGAAATCATGCTCATCACCGAAGAAGGTGAACTAAACATTGCCGGCGATGAGACGACCTGGGTGGTCGATTCCGGAGCATCGTTCCACCTGACCCCGGAGAGAAGATACTTCTCATCCTACACAGCCGGTGAGCATGGCTGTGTTCGGATGGGAAATGAAGGTACGTGCCGGATTGCCGGCATAGGAGATGTGTGGTTGACAACCCCGACCGGATGCAAAATGCTGCTGAAGGATGTCTGACACGTTCCGGAGGTTCGATTGAACCTGATTTCGGTCGGGAGGCTAGACGATGAAGGCTACACAGGTAGCATCCGGAACGGCGTAATGAAGTTCAGCAAGGGGAGCCTGATAGTGGCTCGGGCCCAGAAAGTCAACACACTGTACCTTATGAATGCCTGGTTGTGTCCGGAAGAGTTGAACGTGGCAGCCGACACTGCCGGTGAGCTGTGGCACAAGAGACTGTGCCACATGAGTGAGAAGGGGATGAAGAGGCTTGCAGAAGACAACCTTATTCCAGTAAAGCATGTGCACCTGGAGAAGTGCACCGATTGCCTGGCCGGTAAGCAGAACCGAACCTCCTTCCACTCAAGGCCACCGACGAGACGTAGCGCACCATTGGAGTTGGTGCACACTGATGTGTGTCAGGTAGAAACGAAGTCACATGGCGGAGCCCAGTACTTCGTAACATTCATTGATGATCACAGCCGGAAGCTGTGGACGGCACCGTTGAAGACAAAGGACCAAGTGTTGTGCGTCTTCAAAGAACTCCACGCGAGAGTGGAAAGGGAATCCGGCAAGAAGCTAAAAGCGATACGAGCGGATAACGGAGGGGAATACCGGGGGCAGTTCGCGGAGTACTGTCGCTCGAAGGGAATCCGGCTTGAGTTTACTGTGCCGAAGACGCCGGAACTGAACGGGCTGGCCGACAGGATGAACCGGACCATAATGGAGAGGGTCCGGAGTATGCTGGCGCATGCGAAATTACCCAAGGGGTTTTGGGCTAAGGGAATGTCGACGGCGACATACGTGATAAACAGATCACCCTCAGTACCTTTGGACGGAGACACGCCGCAGAGAGTGTGGACCGGTAGGGAAGTATCCTACCGGCATCTGAAGGTGTTCGGGTGTCTCGCATATGTGCATGTGGCAAAGGACCGGAGAGGAAAGCTAGATCCAAAGACCCGGCCATGCATATTCCTCGGTTACGGCGACGACGAGTTCGGCTACCGAGTATGGGACCCGGTCGACAAGAAGATATTCAGGAGTCGAGATATCATCTTCATGGAGGACAAGACACTCGCCGACTGGGAGTCGGAGAAGAAGATGAAGAGCTCCAAGTCGACCGGTGAGAATCAACTCTACGTGTTGGAGACAATGTCGTCAATGCGGAAGATCAAGAAGCATTCGATTCGTGCTTGAATACCTGCGTATGACAGTTTCTAGGTCTTTGCACAGAGAGAGAGAGAGAGAGAGGCACAAAAACGACTTTCTATTTCCCAAAGCAATAATACAACATCCAACCTTACAAAGAGGTTACAAGGTCACTATATATAGTGACCGACTTAGGGCAACTACCCTTTATGCTAATTACATAAATGGCCAAAACGGGATAGTGTGAATACGTCCATTATACACATGTATTCGACACTCCCCCGTAATGGGCGTATACATGGGTTATCTAAGATTACAGGTATAGACTTAGGTTCTCGGACATATCAGCTTTGTTCGAGTCGGCAGGGTCCGAAGGCAGAAGACCGAACTGGTCGGGTCGGAACAGTTGAAGCCGATCATTAAGGAACTGATGTCGGTTGTCGGGAACCATCCTGCTTTGTGTCCGGCTCTAACCGGACTGGTTTGTCGTTACGCCCATCTGATGCCGAAGGGACCGAAAGCGGTGTCGTGAAGAAAACCGCCCACAAGAGGAATCGGAGGAACAAGGCGTGGGAAACGGCTCTACACACACGCGCGCGCCAAGAAGTACCTAAGGACGAAGTAGGTACATACGAGGATCCTAGGTGGGTAGATTCGGTTGGTATGCAGTTAATGCCAAACGGCCTCTTGACGGGCTATAAAAGGAAGAGGAAGAATAGAAGTCGGCATCTCCGGCGGAGAGGACGAAGTGCTGTCGAACCGATTTCGGAGCTTCTCTCTCACTCCTGCTCTCTCTGTCTTCTGCTCCATCGCGTACCTGTGCAGGTTTCGAGGAGGCTTGCGCTGTTCCGTGGAACGCCCCGAGTGCGTCCTGCAGCACCTCCGACCTGTTTTCCCTTTCTGTGCGTCGCGACATACAGGGGTCGGCAGCTGTTCGCCGCCCTGTTCGTTTTCGTTAGTATCTATTTTGTGCCCCACCGTGGGTTGTAATACTTTAGTCTGTTATTTTCTTGCATTCATAAGTACATATCTCTCGTTGTTGCGTCCATCTGCGTCGGCGTTTATTTGTGATCTCTGTTTGTTGGGCCGTGTCCCTGTGCAATCGTCGGTTCGGCGCAATCGGATCTTCGGTTCTGTGTAATCGGGTCTCTCTCTCTTACTCCTCTCTCTCTTGCTCTTCGGTTCGAGACCCCCGTGGTCCCTCCTCCTTTCTACACGCAAGGGCGTAGTAACCCCGACATCTTGGTGAACCCGACGTGAAAGGGATCGGAGTCACGTGGGCGCCCTGCTAGAAACCGAAGATGGGCTGACAGCCGACTGGGCGGCGGTCAAGAGAGCCTGCGGCCGTTTCGACAAACGGCGAGAATGGGAGGATGACAGAGCAACCGGGTCGGGCTCAGTCGCGGCGAGGAAACTCGAGCCGGCGCAGCCGGTGCGAAGGGAAGAGACTCGGGAGTGGCTGGAATCCGGTTCGGCTCCGACCGGCGTGATCGGAGGCTCGACTGGGGGAGCTGCGTTGGAGGAACTGACGAGGGCGATAAAAGACCTCCAAATCGCACAAGCCCGCAGAGAAGGCGGAGGACCTGCTCGTGACCGACGGCCGGCGGCAGGGAACAGGTGCATGTGGTGCGACGGGGTCGGCCACATCCGAAAAGACTGCGGCGATTTCGCAGAGGCGCTGAGGAACCGGGTGGTGTACCTATGGGAAGGCCGGGTTCACGCCAACGACACGAGAAGGGCCCTAAACCGAAACGACGGGCGAGGCGGAATGAAGAGGTTGATGGAAGAGGCGGCGGCCCAACATGCGGAAACCGTCCACTACTCGGCGTCGGCCGGCATTCGAGTCGGGGGCGGCGAGGCCCGAAAGGAAAGCAAAGCCGGATTCTGGCCGACGATGCTGGAAGGCCTTGCCGGTGCAGGGCTTAAAAGGGAGGAATCGGACCGTGCGGAGAAACGGGTACGGGAGATGACCGGGTGGAGCGACCCGGTCGAGGAAAAGACGGGCTTCGTGGAAGCCGCTTGCCGGAACTACGAGGCTCTGGTAGAAGAGAAGCGGGTGGGGAAACCCGGGACGACCGGGCCCTCACAACGATACGAGACCCGGTCCGGGCCACGACGGGACGAAGCCGGCGGGGCCGGTACGCAAGATAAACCCCAGAAGGGCGGGTACCGTCTGGGGACGGAGATAGAAAGAACCACGGACTTACGAAAGGTCCTGGAGGAACGGATCCTCGACAGCAAGGTGGAGCTGTCGCTACGGGAGGTGCTGGGAATCGCCAAGAAGGAGTTCCACGACTCCATCGTGGACTTGGTGAAACGGAAGAGGCTGTCAACGGAGACAGAACCGGAAAGACCGGTGGAAGTGCGGACGACGCACCTGGACGACATGGCGCTGGAAGACGAGTGGGCGGAGAGCCACTATTCGCGGCCACACTGGGCCCGAGCGACCACGGAAACCCCGGTAAAGATCGGCGATGTCCAAGAACCGGTAGTAGCTTTGGTGGACCACGGATCGGAAATCAACCTGATGTCCATGGACTTCTATAAGAAGGGCAAATGGCCGATCAACACCAAGCACGGGTGGAAGATAAGGGCGGCGACGCGCGCCACCGAGGAACTTCACGGGGCCTGCCCGAATGTACGGGTCAAGATTGGCGATGTCGAGATAGACCAGCACTTCTTCGTGCAGGAGTCGTCATCGCACCCCGTCATACTGGGAGAGCCGTACATCACGGCGGCTCGAATGGAGACCAAGGTGCTGGACAACGGTTCGGCCTATGCGCGGGTCAAGAGCCAGGACGGGCGCCATTCGGTCCAGTTTTTGACGGTTAGGCCGAACCACGAGCGTAACCGCGACTCCCTCGGTTCCGATAACCGAGAGGATTTTTAGAGAGGGCTGCCAAGGCGTGGGGCCGCGACAGTCCGGACACCCCGGGGAAACCCCACACCTGTACGATAAACCCGAAGAAACCTTGTGCCATAGGTAGGGAATTTTTGTTGTCCGACAGCGGAGCGTGTAAGATAGTCGGCATCGGCGGCCGAGAGAAGACAAAGGCGGAGGGGAGACTTCGAGCGTGCGGAGTTCTCGGCCCGGACGAGGAAATCAACGGAGCCGTGGAGGCGGTCTCATTCGACGACACCTTGGGAATGCTGGGAAAGGTAGTCGAAGAAGGACTTAACGAAGACCGGACGATACCGGTGTGTTCCGAGGAGATGTACGAAGTCATCGCGGACTTCGGTCGAGGGCTCGAGTCAGTTCGGACGGCCCACGTAAGCACCAAGTACAAGACGGTGGACCGGAAGGTAAGGCCAGTCGCGGCACCCTTACCGGAGGACAGCGCGTCGAGAATCAAAGGGGTTGCATCGGACCCTAGTCTACGAGATCCGGCCTGCATAGGGCACACCTTCACCGACGAGACGCTCCGAGAGCTCAAAATAGGTGGGGGCGGGTTCCTACTGCCGGCGGAGGAAGACCGGTTTCGGAGAATGCTCGGAAGGCACGGGAAAGCCTTCGCATTCTCGCCGGAGGAAATCGGGTGCGTTGACCCGACGATCGTGGAGCCGATGGTGATATTCACGGTACCGCATGTACCATGGAATCTCAAGCCAATCCCGGTTCCGAGAGCTCACATCCCGAAGTTGATGGAGCTGCTGAGGCAGAAAGTTGATATGGGAATTCTCGAGCCGTCGAGCGCCCCATATTCGAATCGATGGTTTACCGTACCGAAGAAAAACGGTTCGTTGCGCTTCATCCAGGACCTGCAGCCGGTCAATCGAGTGACCATTCGGAACGCAGGGATCGGACCGACCATAGACGAGTTCGCGGAGGCCTTCGCCGGAAGGTCAATTTACTCGGTCGGGGATCTATACTCAGGGTACGACCAGTTCCAGCTAGCCGTGGAGAGCAGAGACATTACGACGATGCGAACTCCCCTCGGCCTAGTTCGGATGTGTACACTGCCGCAAGGAGGGACCAACTCGGTGGCCCACATGGTGAATGCGATGAACAAGATTCTGAGGGACTGTATCCCGGACATCACCATGCCGTTTCTGGACGACATCCCGATCAAGGGATGCCCGGTGGAAGAAAAGGACGAGACGATCGGGCCGGACGGATGCCGGCGATTCGTGGCGACGCACATCGACGACTGCGAGAAGGTGCTGCAAAGGCTAGAGGATGCGAGACTCACCTTCTCCGGGGAGAAGTCGGTCTTCGGGCAGTCAGAAATCATGGTGGTCGGACACCTGTGCGGACCATATGGCCGGAAACCGTCTCCGACAAAGGTAGAAGCCATCTCCGCGATGAAGCCCGACTGCAGCTCGGTCACGGAAGTACGGAGATTCCTGGGGGCATGCGCGTTCTACCATATATGGATCCCGCATTACGCACACGTCGCGGAGCCACTGTACGGGTTGCTGAAAAAGGGGCAAAAGTTCGAATGGCTAGACGAGCACGCGGAATCGGTCCGGAAGCTGAAAGAGGCCCTTGCAGCGGCACCGGCACTCCGGAAGGCGGTATACGGGAAGGGTACCCCGGTATTCATAACGGTGGATACCAGTCCGACCGGGATCGGATGGGTCGTGAACCAGGAAGATGAGGACGGCAATCGGTTTCCGATCCGATTCGGCGCGAAAGTCCTCAGTGAACGGCAGCGAGGATACGCCCAGGTTAAACGCGAACTCTGGGGTATTGTTTCGGCGGTTAAGGCCGACAAAGACTACCTGATAGGGACAGAAGTGATCATCGAGACGGATTGCCTGCCGATTCTCGGTATGGTTTCCGGATGCGCGACTCCGGACCTGGCGATGCTCAGGTGGATAGCGTACATCAAGTCCCTGGACCCGGAAATACGACACATTTCCGGGAAAGACAACGCCATGGCCGACATGCTTTCGAGGGCGAGGTTCGACGACGAGGGCGGCATGGTTTCGGAAGACGAAGAAGTCGGCGTGGATTTCTTCGAGGCGGCATACATAACGACCGACGGGATGAGCACTCCGGCGCTTAACGAGTTCGACGCGAGCAAGTACGACGGGGAGTGGCTGCAGATCGGCGGGTTTTTGAAGACAATGACGCCCGATGCGTCATGGACGAAGGACGAGGCCAACCGGATCCGGAAGAAAGCATATCGATTCCTTCTCCGAGATGGGCATTTGTGGAAGCACCCGAAGAAGAGGAACGGCGTCCCGCTCCGGGTGGTGGCGATGAAGGAAGAACAGGAGGAGCTACTGGCGGCCTACCACGACAGCCCTTGGGCTGGACACCGTGGAACGTGGGCGACGTTTGAGAAGCTGAAGGGGAAGTACTGGTGGCCGGGATTGTACCGGGACGTGCATCGGTTCGTGTCAACTTGCGAGAGTTGTCAGATGCACTCGATAGTCCGACACCGGGACGGGCTTCACCCTACGTACCCTCCGACTATCCACTTCAAATGGATGGTAGATCTGGTGACGATGCCGATGGGGGTAGGACAGATGCGGTATCTGGTCCTAGCGCGGGAAGACCTGACGAACCAGGTGGAAGGCCGAGCCCTTCAGAACAAGACGACCGCGGCCGTGTGTCGGTTCCTGATCGAGGACGTGATATGCCGGTACGGGTGCGTCGGGAAGATCGTGGCTGACCGAGGGGAGTTGGACGCCGAGGAAGCCGCGGAGCTGCTCGATCGGCTGGGAGTCAAACTCTCGCTCACCACTGCGTACAACCCGGAGGCGAATGGAAAGGTGGAGCGCGGACACGGGCCGATCGTTAAGGCGCTGGTTCGGGCATGCGGAGGCCAAGTCGGCAACTGGCCGCGACTTCTACCTTATGCTTTGTGGGCAGACCGGACCACGCACAGTTCGGTAACCGGGTACATGCCGACGGAGCTCATGTTCGGCCAGAAGCCGATCATGCCGATTGAACGGACGATCTCCTCGTGGGCAACGGTCGACTGGCGGGACGAGATGAGCCGGGAGGAGTTGTTGGCCGCACGTATACGACAGCTCGAGCGGAGACCGGAGGACGTGGCACTGGCTACGGAGAAGCTCCGGGTGGCGAGGACAAAGAACAAAGCCCGGTTCGACCGAACGCACCGGCTACGACCGAAGAAAATCGACGAAGGTGACTGGGTGCTCGTCTACGACAGCAGCCTCGACAACCAGCACCGAGCAACGCGGAAGTTCGCACGGAGATGGTTCGGGCCGTACACGGTACAGAGCGCCAACAACAACGGGACGTATCATCTGGCGGAGCTCGACGGTACGAGAATAGCGATACCCGTGGCCGGGAAGAGGATCAAAGCTTTCAAGAAGCGGCACGACGACGAACCCGACCCGATTCTCCTGGACAGCAGCGACGACCGATCCGAGGCCGAGGAAGGGCCGGCAGGCGAAGAGTAGAGGCGGGCCGGTTTTCTCCGTGCCAACTTAATTTGGCGCATGCCGGTGGATGCGCGGTTAGGTGGGGGCGGATGTCGTGAAGAAAACCGCCCACAAGAGGAATCGGAGGAACAAGGCGTGGGAAACGGCTCTACACACACACGCGCGCCAAGAAGTACCTAAGGACGAAGTAGGTACATACAAGGATCCTAGGTGGGTAGATTCGGTTGGTATGCAGTTAATGCCAAACGGCCTCTTGACGGGCTATAAAAGGAAGAGGAAGAATAGAAGTCGGCATCTCCGGCGGAGAGGACGAAGTGCTGTCGAACCGATTTCGGAGCTTCTCTCTCACTCCTGCTCTCTCTGTCTTCTGCTCCATCGCGTACCTGTGCAGGTTTCGAGGAGGCTTGCGCTGTTCCGTGGAACGCCCCGAGTGCGTCCTGCAGCACCTCCGACCTGTTTTCCCTTTCTGTGCGTCGCGACATACAGGGGTCGGCAGCTGTTCGCCGCCCTGTTCGTTTTCGTTAGTATCTATTTTGTGCCCCACCGTGGGTTGTAATACTTTAGTCTGTTATTTTCTTGCATTCATAAGTACATATCTCTCGTTGTTGCGTCCATCTGCGTCGGCGTTTATTTGTGATCTCTGTTTGTTGGGCCGTGTCCCTGTGCAATCGTCGGTTCGGCGCAATCGGATCTTCGGTTCTGTGTAATCGGGTCTCTCTCTCTTACTCCTCTCTCTCTTGCTCTTCGGTTCGAGACCCCCGTGGTCCCTCCTCCTTTCTACACGCAAGGGCGTAGTAACCCCGACAGCGGTCTACCGAAAGACACTTGGTCATTCCATCTGCGACATTGTCGGTTGTGGATATTTTCTCTAGACCGATTTTCCCTGAAATGACGCAGTCCCGAACGAAGTGATATCGAACGTCGATATGTTTGGAGGCGTTGTGGTGAACCGGATTTTTCGACAAGGCAACAGCACCTTGACTGTCGCTGTAGACAACTGGGGCCGAGTCATGGTCGACTTGTCGAAACGTGTGCGCCAGCCGACCGAGCCACAAAGCTTCTTTTGCTGCGTCAGACGCAGCTACATATTCTGCTTCGGTCGTTGAGGTCGCTGTGCACTCCTGAAGTTTCGACTTCCACGAAATTGCTCCATTGCCGAATTTGAAGCAGTATCCAGTTGTTGATTTCCGACTGTCTATACAGCCGGCGAAGTCCGAGTCGGTGTAACCGACTACGCCTGAGGTTCGGTTCGGACCGAAGAGAATGCCGTGGTCTTTTGTGCCAGCCAGATATCTGAACACATGCTTGACTGCGTTCCAATGCGATCGGCCAGGATTGTGCATAAATCTGCTAACGACTCCTACGGCATGAGAAATATCAGGCCGTGTCGCGACCATCAGGTACATAAGGGAGCCGACTGCCGGTGCATACGGTACCGACTTCATATCTTCCCCCTCCGGACCGGATGTCGGGCAGTCTCGCTGAGAGAGCCGAAGAGTCATGGGGAGCGGGGTTGAAGCAGATTTGGCTGATTGCATGTTGAAGCGTTCTAAGACACGTCGGGTATAGTCGGTCTGAGACAAAAAAAGATGTCGTTTAGCGCGATGCCGACTAATCTTCATGCCAAGGATGTGTCGTGCCGGACCGAGGTCCTTCATGGCAAACTTCAACCGCAGTTGCCGAATGAGATCGGCAAGTTCGCCCGCGTGGCGTCCAGAAATTAGCATGTCGTCCACGTAAATGATGAGGAAGATGGGTGATCCATCTTGAGCTGTGTTGGTGAAGAGACAATGGTCCTCATCGCTTTTTGAGAAGCCGATCGATTGGATGAAGTCGTCGAACTTCTTGTACCATTGTCGCGGTGCCTGTTTGAGGCCGTATAGACTCTTCCTGAGTCGGCAGACTAGATGTTCTTGGCCAGTCGCCACGAAGCCTTTTGGCTGCTCCATGTAAATTTCCTCGTCAAGATCACCATGGAGGAAGGCTGTTTTGACATCTAGCTGAATCAACTCCAAGTTGTCGGCTGCCACTACGCCGAGTAGAAAACGAAGGGTTGTCATTTTTACCACTGGTGAAAAAATCTCGTCGAAGTCGACGCCATATTCTTGTCGGAAGCCCTTCGCAACTAATCTGGCCTTGTACTTTGGGGTGGTCGAATCAGGCGTCTCTTTTAGTCGATAAACCCACTTGCAAGGAAGAGCACGTCGGTTCCTAGGTAATTCAACCAGATCCCAAGTCTTGTTTGCCCGAATGGAGTGCATTTCCGACTCCATAGCCAGATGCCAGGTGGCTGAATCGACAGATGTCGATGCTTCTTCGTAAGACGTCGGTTCGCCGGCGTCGGTGAAGAAAATTCCAGGAGAATACCTCTCCGGAGGTTGCGACAGTCTCTCGGATCGTCGAGGTAAGATTGGACTGGTCGCATCGGGTATCAAGGTCGGATGGTCCGAAAGCGGATTGTTCTGCTGTGCCGAGTCGGGGTTGTCCGAGTCGGTAGTGTAAGGTTCAGCTACCCGTGAAGCTGACCGTGTGTTGAGAGCGGGGCCTTCTTGAAGGGTCGGCACATCGGAGAATGTTACCCTTCGGACTTCGATCGGTTTTTCGACTGATGGATTCATAGCCGACTCGTTGAACACAATGTCCGAACTTCGAACGATTTGTCTGCGTTCGGGGTCCCAGAGTCGGTATCCCATTTCGCCGTCGGATCCATATCCAAGGAAGATGCATTTCCTGGACCGAGGTGCAAGTTTTCGGCGATCATCTTTCGGAATGAGGGCGTACGCCTCGCATCCGAAGATCCTCAGCTTGTTGTAATTCGGCTTACTGCCGATCCATAGTTCCTGAGGAATTTGAAGTCCTAGAGGTCTACTTGGCGACATATTGATTATGTGTACTGCCGTGAGTAGAGCCTCTGCCCAGAAGCCATCCGACAGTCCGGAGTGTTGGAGCATGGAAACTATCCGTTCTTGGATTGTCCGATTCATTCGTTCTGCAATCCCGTTTTGCTCCGGACTGTGTGGTGCCGTAAATTCACGTCGGATGCCGCGTTGTCGGCAGAATTTGACAAATTCTTCGGATTTAAACTCTCCCCCATTGTCTGTCCGAAAGCATTTCAGCTTTTGGTCGGTTTGATTTTCCACCATAGCGAGCCAATCGGTGAAGATCGAGAAGACCCGATCTTTGGTGCGAATTGGATAAGCCCACACCTTTCGAGTCGAATCGTCAATAAAAGTGACGAAGTAAGAGGCACCGCCGAGAGACTGATGCGGCATTGGGCCACAGACGTCCGAATGGACTAAATCGAGAGGTCTCGTTTCTCTTGGTGCTGATGTCGGGTGTGATGCGGCTGCTTGTTTGCCATACTGGCAATGCTCGCAGAATTGATGGTCGGAGAAGGAGAGTTTAGGGATGTATCCGGCTCTAGATAGGTGCGTGATGCCGGCCTTGCTGAGGTATCCTAATCTTCTGTGCCATAGTGATGACACAGGAATATCCACCAAAAACAGGTTACCCTCTCTGAGCGTAACATGTAACGGATACAAGGAGTGTATCTTGGGTCCTCTAGCAAGCAGGAGGTTCCCCCTGTGGAGTGTCCACCCTCCCGAAGAGAAACCGGCACGAATGCCGTCTTCATCTAGTTGTCCGACTGAGATCAATGGCCTTGAGAGCTCGGGTACATGTCGGACATTGTGGAGTACAAGTGTAGAGCCACCTGCAAGGTTGAGCTCTACTGTGCCGATTCCGATGATGTCACAGTGTTGTGAGTTGCCGACTCGAACTGAGTCGGAGTGACGGATCGTATATTGCCGAAACTGGGATCGATGAGGAGTCACGTGAAATGACGCGCCCGAATCTAAGAGCCATGTGCTCGATTCTTCAGTCGTGAGTAGAACTTCTGATCCGACTGGATTTTCGATTGATAGTATATTCGGGTCGTCTGGTAGCACATCAGCTGAGAAGCTGACGTAATTGACCTCCTCATGCCGGCCACTCTTCTTGTTGTTCTTGTTCTTGAGTGCGCGGCAGTCGGCTTTGATGTGTCCGGGTTTCTTGCAATAGTTGCAGATTCGGTTATCCCGTGACTGGCTCCGTCTTCGCTGATTGTTCGGCGGCCGTGAGGAATCTCTTCCTCGTATGTTCGATCGGTCTGTCGAACCTTGTACTACATAAGCGTCGTCTGTTGAGTCTTTGGCGAAAGACTTTCTCCGAGCTGCTTCGGTCAGGATTGCACACGGTTGTGACGAAAGTTTCCCATGATGAGGGAAGGCTGCTCATGAGTATCATTGCTCTGAGTTCATCCTCGATTGCCGTCCCCTGTGACGAGATTTGGGAGCTGATGCTTTCGTACTCATTGAGGTGTGCTTGAACCGAGTCAGATTCTTTCATCCGCAAGTTGTAGAGGCGCCGGATCAGAAACATCTTCGTTGCGGCGACCTTCTTTTCGTAAGTATCCGACAGTGTTTTCCACAGTTCGAATGCTGTCGTACACGATTGCACCGTAAAGTATACCGTTTCCGATAGGTGCATCCGAATCGTGGCGCGGACGATTCTGTCCAGCTTCTACCACTCAATTGGTTTGTATCCTTCTGGAGGTTCTTCATTTTCGATGGGATCGATTTGTCCCTTGACTATGAGATAGTCCTGCATTTGCTCCTTCCAGAAGTTGAAGTTCGATCCATCGAACTTTCGTAGACTCATTTCTTACGAGCCGGATGTTGATGCCATCAAATTCGGTTTCGGTTGACGAAGCTCGGTTCGGAGTTGACTACGAACCTTGTTGGAGTGCAGCCGGTTGGCTCACCCGATATCGTTCTAGTCGGATTTGAACCCGAGTCGGTTCGGCTTCGGAACTTGCTCGAATTGACTCCGGTAGCTTGAGGGACAGAACCGACTGGTCTTCCCGAATGTTGCCGAGTCGGAGTGAGCCCGGTTCGCTTCGGATATATATGCCGAATACCGATTATTGAAACCGATTATCTGGACCGATTTTGCTTCGGTCGATTGCAGCAACGAGAGAGACGGATCCAACTGATTCTCCCGAATGTCGATCAGCCAGATGAAGCACGAATTTGGGTTGTTGTCTTGAGACCGATCTGCACCGAGTGGTTACAATGAACGGCGAGCAGCGTTTGATGACCTCTTCGGATGCCGTTTAACCGAATGGAGCACGATCGTGTCAATGATACACAAGGGGATTTCACCTCGAGCGGTTACGATCACAAGGAACAGAGTACAACCTGATGGCTTAGTCCAAGCAAGAGGATCTAACGCGATGAGGTGCAAAACCTCGTTTTTTTGTTCTTCTTCTCTCTTTCTTCGAATGACGTGAATACTGTGCAGGCCGTGATGAAGTGAAGAACCGAATGCTGTGCAGGCGGTGATGACGGCCGAACCTCGCTCTGATACCAGATGTTGGAGACAATGTCGTCAATGCGGAAGATCAAGAAGCATTCGATTCGTGCTTGAATACCTGCGTATGACAGTTTCTAGGTCTTTGCACAGAGAGAGAGAGAGAGAGGCACAAAAACGACTTTCTATTTCCCAAAGCAATAATACAACATCCAACCTTACAAAGAGGTTACAAGGTCACTATATATAGTGACCGACTTAGGGCAACTACCCTTTATGCTAATTACATAAATGGCCAAAACGGGATAGTGTGAATACGTCCATTATACACATGTATTCGACACTACGAAGAGCAGTCCCGACCGGCAAGGGACCGGTTAGCACTCGAGGATCCGGCCGAAGACGGTGAAGAAACAGAACCGGCCGAAGAAGATGAAAATGATACCGGAACCGGCCCCGATCCCGAAATGGATTCAGATGAAGAAGAATCGGAAGAACCGGTTACCGAAGCTCCGGAACGGAGATATCCTCTAAGAGAGAGAAGGGCCCCCCGGAGATTTCCGGAACCAGAGCACGTGCTGCTAACCGACGAGGGGGAGCCAGAGAGCTTTGAAGAAGCAAAGCTTGACACCCAGAGCCGCAGGTGGTTGAGTGCCATGCAGGACGAGATGGATTCACTGCATGAGAACCACACATATGAACTTGTGGAGTTGCCGAAAGGAAAGCGGGCACTTCGAAACAAGTGGGTGTTCAAGCTGAAACCGGGAGATGCCGGAAACCCCCCGAGATACAAAGCCAGGATCGTGGTGAAGGGGTTTCAGCAGAAGAAGGGCGTCGACTTCGACGAGATATTTGCCCCGGTAGTGAAGATGACCTCCATCCGGACGGTGCTGAGCATAGCGGCAAGCATGGACCTCGAGGTAGAACAGATGGACGTGAAGACGACATTCCTTCACGGTGACCTCGAAGAAGAGATCTACATGCAGCAACCGGAAGGATTCGAGAAGAAAGGGAAGGAGCACCTGGTATGCCGGTTGAAGAAGAGCCTTTACGGACTGAAGCAGGCTCCCCGGCAATGGTACCGGAAGTTCGACTCTTTCATGACCGACGAAGGGTACCTCAAAACGCAGTCCGACCACTGCGTGTTTGTGAAGAAGTTCGAAGGAGGAGACTTTCTAATACTCCTCCTATACGTGGACGACATGTTGATCGTCGGACGGGACCAGGTCAAGATACGGATGCTGAAGAAGGCTCTTCACCGAACCTTCTCAATGAAGGACTTGGGTCCGGCGAGGCAAATACTAGGGATGCACATCATCCGGGACCGGAAGAAGAAGCAGTTGTGGCTGTCACAGGAGAAGTACGTGACAAAGGTGCTTAAACGGTTCAACATGTCGGAAGCAAGACCGGTCGGATCGACCCTCCCGGCAAACTGCAAGCTGTCCAGCAAGCAAAGCCCCAAGACAAAGGCTGAGAAGGAGGACATGATGAAAGTGCCATATGCCTCTGCCGTCGGAAGCTTGATGTACGCAATGGTGTGTACAAGACCGGACATTGGATACGCAGTCGGAGTGGTGAGCCGGTACATGAGCAATCCCGGCAAAGAGCATTGGAACGCGGCCAAGTGGATACTCCGATACCTCAAGGGCACGGCAAACGTGTGCCTCCGATTCGGCTCCGGTAAGCCCGAACTCGACGGCTTCACCGATTCGGATATGTCGGCTGATGCAGATACCAGCCGGTCCACATCAGGGTATGTGATGACGTATGCAGGGGGAGCTGTTTCATGGCAGTCGAGGCTGCAGAAGACGGTTGCGTTGTCAACCACGGAGGCGGAGTACATGGCGGCTGTTGAAGCCGGCAAGGAAATAATATGGATGAAGGACTTCATTAGAGAGCTCGGTATCTGGCAGGAGGAGTACCGACTCTACTGCGACAGTCAGAGTGCCATCCACCTTGCGAAGAATGCGGCCTATCACTCCCGGACGAAGCACATCCAGCGTAGATATCACTGGATCCGGGAAAGGATAGAAGACCAGGAGTTCGTGCTGACGAAGATCCACACGGAAGAGAACGGGTCAGATATGCTGACCAAAGTGCTCACGCCCGACAAGCTGGAAGCGTGCCGGAAGAGGGTCGGACTGGAAAGACATCCCATGCTGAAGTGAAGGGGGAGTTTGTTGGGATTACGGTCCCTCCGGATGGGATGGTCGGATGTCCGGGAATCGGATGATGAAGACCCCGGCTACGGAGCCGGATGATGAAGACCTCGGCTATGGAGCCGGATGATGAAGACCCCGGTTACAGAGCCGGATGATGAAGACCCCGGTTACGGAGCCGGATGATGAATACCCCGGCTACGGAGCCGGATGATGAATGTACCCGGAGAGAGATCCGGATGCGGGGACATATTTGTGAATATGTTTGCCAAGGGCCCTTGAGGCTATATTTGTAAATAGCCCGAAAGTCATATGTGTGTAAATATGACTTAGGGCAAACAGTTTTATGTCGTTGGTTCTTATTTTTTCTGTTTTTCCACTCAAGAGGAGTGAAGAGTGAGCAGCCGTGAGAGAGATAGAGCGTGAGAGAGGAAGAGGTCGACGCCTCTGTGTATTTCCGCCGCCTGTGGCGAGGACAACGAGCTCAAGGTCGTCGCCTTGCAGCTCGCCATTGTATACTTCTCTGTGCATAGTTTTGGTTCGGAGTCTTGTACTCCCGTGGTTTTTCCCGTACAGGGTTTTCCACGATAAATCGTGTGTCCACTCTATCTTTCGCATTTCCCATTTTCTGCAACAACGATTCGTGTGTTTCTTTGGTTGTGGCCGAGAAGTGAAGCTTGGAAAGTGTCGATTAAACTTCCATCAAGAGAGAGAGAGAGAGAGAGAGAGAGAGAGAGAGAGAGATTCACCGACACGTAAAGCGAGAAAGAGAGAGATTCACCGACACGTAAAGCGAGAAAGAGAGAGATTCACCGACACGTAAAGCGAGAAAGAGAGAGATAGAACGTAACACTTAATTATACCGACAAGAGATTACAAACTTCGACAGTTACAACTGACAAGGCGGTGACGGACCCGACACGGGGACCCTACTCACGCACACCGACGACAGTCACACGACTCCAAGAAACAAAGGGGAAAAGGGAGCGACTCTGTTGGAAGCACACGGGCTGTCCATGAAGCAGAGGCAGCGCACTCCCACAAGCGCCGACAGACCCCGCAGAGAACGACGGCTCGAGACGAAGAGAGAGAGCTCCCCCTTCCGTTCTACAACCTCCCCTCTTCTTCCCAACGCGCGATCTTTTCTTTTCTCTTGTCCTCTTCCCTTTATTCCCTGTCCCCTCTGACCGGGATACGCACAATCCCCCCTAATAAATGCGTGCGGCTTAGTAGTTACATCCACCGGTTCGCATACAAAGTATCCAGTCACGCGTTCATCCGTGTAAGGGCCGGTTTCCGCGCTTTCTCTCCAATTCCGCCTATGGCCGGTTTTCTTCACGACATCCACCCCCACCAAACCGCGCATCCACCGGCATGCGCCAGAGACGGGTAGATACCGAAGAGAACCGGCCTCACTCGTTGCTCTCCGATTCTCCGCCGGACTCGAGCCGATCATCGTTGTCACTCCCGCTTGCAGGCTCTGACTCGTCTTCAAACGGCTTTTTGAAAGCTTTGATCCGCTTTCCGGAAACGGACACCACTAACCCTGTCCCGTCGAGTTCCGCGAGGTGGTACGTGTCGTTGCCGTTCGCGCTCGTCACCATGTAGGGCCCGAACCATCTCCTAGCAAACTTTCGCACCGCTTTGTGCTGATTGTCGAGGCTGCTGTCGTATACCAAGACCCAGTCGCCTTCCTCGATCTTCTTTGGTCGCAACCGGTGCGTCCGGTTGAACCGGGTCTTGTTCCGCTCCCTTGCCATTTGCAGCCTTTCCTTCGCATGTATCACGTCCTCCGGCCTCCGCTCGAGTTGCCGAATCCGCGCCGCCAGCAACTCCTCCCGACTCATTTCGTCCTTCCAATCTACTACCGCCCATGAAGAAACCGTCCGCTCCACCGGCATGATTGGCTTTTGTCCGTACATCAGCTCCGCCGGCATAAACCCTGTCACCGAACTGTGCGTAGTTCGGTCCGCCCATAGTGTTTAAGGAAGGAGTCGCGGCCAATTCCCGACCTGCCCTCCGCATGCACGCACCAACGATTTTACGATAGGCTCGTGCCCACATTCTACCTTTCTGTTCACCTCCGGATTGTACGCCGTGGTGAGGGAGAGTTTGACGCCTGGCCGGTCGAACAGCTCCTCGGCCTCCCGCGCATCCAGCTCTCCTCGGTCCGCCACGATCCTCCCGACGCACCCGTACCGACACACTACTTCTTCGATCAGGAACCGGCATACCGCCGCGGTTGTCTTGCTTTGAAGTGCACGACCTTCCACCAGGTTCGTTAAGTCCTCCCGTGCAAGCACCAAGTATCGCATCTGTCCTACCCCCATCGGCATCGTCACCAAGTCCGCCATCCACTTGAAATGGACCGTAGGCGGGTAGGTCGGGTGTAGCTCATCCTGGTGTCGGACTACGGAGTGCATCTGACAGCTTTCGCAAGTTGTCACGAACCGATGCACGTCTTGGTACAGCCCTGGCCACCAATACTTCTCCTTTAGCTTCTTGAACGTGGCCCACGTTCCGCGGTGTCCGGCCTAGGGGCTCTCGTGGAATGCCGCCAAAATTTTCCCCTGTTCTTCTTTCTTTGCCACTACTCGGAGTGGAACGCCGCTTCCCTTCTTTGGGTGCCTCCATATGCACCCGTCCCGCAGGAAGAATTAGTATGCCTTCCTCCGAATCCGGCTCGCCTCCTCTCTCGCCCACGCTGCGTCCGGCGTTATCGTCCGTAGGAACCTCCCGATTTGGAGCCACTCCCCATCGTACCTACTTTCGTCAAATTCGTTAAGTGCCAGAGTGTTCCCTTTCCTTGTCGTTACGTTAGCCGACCTGAAGAAGTCCTCGCCGACTTCTTCGTCATCCGAAACGATGTCGTCTTCGTCGTTGAACCTTGCCCTCGGAAGCATGTCGGCCATGGCGTTGTCCTTTCCGGAGATGTGTTGTATCTCCGGGTTCAGGGACTTAATGTACGCTAACCACCAGAGCATTTCTAGGTTCGACGTCGCGCATCCGGAAACCATGCCGAGTATCGGCAGGCAATCCGTCTCGATGATCACCCCCGTCCCGATCAGATAATCCTTGTCGGCCTTGTGTACACACGCTGCACCCCGCCGATGTAGCCAATGTTTCCCGGTTTCCGCCTTTGGCCGAAATTCTTCACGACATCCGCCCCCACCTAACTGCATGTCCACCGGCACGTGCCAAATCTGGTTGAAGGGTGAGAGAGTTCGGCCGGCGAAAAACCGGTCTTCCGTGATCCGCATCCCGGCTTGCTGCCGGGTTGATCCGTCGGCTTCGAGTCTTCCGTCGTGCTCGCCTCCCTGTAGGCTCGTTCAACCCGTCAATGGGTCCTCTACCGCGATCTCCGTAGTATGCGTACTTCCGTTGGCCCTTGTTCGGCCGTATGAACGCCGGCTTCCCGCCGTATGCCCGATGTCCTCCGTTTGAGGAACGCCCGTAGCGGCCCGCTTGGCCTCCATTGACCAACCGTGATGTCCTGATGTCGTCCCATGTTGTTTCGCGTGGCCACCTTCCTTCTCCATGGTCTTACATTGCCGCGTTGGCTCGAACCGCCATGGTCTCCGGAACGGTGTGGAAGATCCCTTTCCGGCCTTCTCCGCGCTTGCCTTCCCGCTCCGGCACCTCCGTGTGCCTTTCTCCGGTTTATTGCACGCCTTGTCGGCCCTTTCCGGCCAGATCGTGCATCGCCGCTCACCCGCATACCGGTGTCCTTTGCATCCGAGGAACACCCCGTAGTAGCCCGCTTGGCCCTTCCCGTCTTCGTGCTGCCGCGATAGGTCCTGAGTCTTTCGCTTGCCGTCGTCCCCTCGCCCCCACCAGCTTGTCATCCCGGCTTGCCGTGTCAGTCCTTCGCTACTTCGACGGAGCTATCGAGATCTCCGAAGCGAGTGTGGAGGATCCTCCTCCGGCCTCTCTTGTTATCCCCCGAATCCGACCCTGTGCAGTCCACTAGGCACTTGTCTCCTCGTTCCCGGCACCTCCCTTGTGCCGTCTTCCGCTTCCTTCGTTCGGCCCGCCCGTGCCGAACACTGTCCCGTAGTCACGCTTCGATCCGGCTCGCGATGGCCACTTGTGAGACTCTTGTTCTATTCCAGGTGTGCCTTTCCGGCCTGACACACCTCCCCGTGTTTGCCCCTACCGGCTCCTTCCGAATCCTCGTGGCGTCGGGTCCCGTTCCCTGCCGCCACCGTCCTTCTCCCTCGGTCTCACATTGCCACGTTGGCCGAACTGCCGGAGCCTCCAGATCGGTGTGAGGGTCCCATAGGACCGGAATCCGTTCTATGCTTGCCGAAATTCGGGTGTCTTTTGTTTGAGTCCCTCCTGGACTCTCCTCGGGTCTTCCGCGTAGTCGGGTCCCGTTTCCCGCCGCCACCAACCTTCTCTCTCGGTCTCATGTTGCCACGTTGGCCGAACTGCCAGAGTCTTTGGTTAAGTGTGGGGATCCCATAGGACCGGACTTCCTTACGCCCATTGTCTTCGTCACCTCGCCGCCACCGTCAGTATCTTGGTCTTACGTCAACCGCGTCGCCGACTGCCGAAGTCTCTAGAACCGGTGTGAAGGAGCCTCCGTAGACCGCCCATCCGTAGCCCTTGCCTTCGTCACCTCGCCGCCACCGTCAGTATCTTGGTCTTACGTCGACCGCGTTGCCGACTGCCAAAGTCTCTAGAACCGGTGTGAAGGATCCTCCGTAGACCTTTGTCGCCTTCTTGACCCTGTCCCGGGTCGTCCTTTTCCGCATGCCGAGAGGGCGGTTTACTCCGCACCCTCTCCCGTGGTACCGACGTACCGTGTCCTCGGCCTCTTCGTAGGCCTGCTCTCTTCCTCCCTCCTGGAATGGTCATCCGGGAGTCCACTCCGCCCGGTTCTCGTCCAGGTCCGTTCGTCCTTCTTCGGATTGCCGAGTCCCGTTCTCCTGTCGCCACCGTTCTCTCGTATAGGACTCACGCCGGCACTCGGGCCTGCAACCGGATCAGTGTAAGGAATCCCATAGGACCGGCTTTCATTCTCGTTCCTAATCTCGACCTTCGCCCGGTCGGTCTTTCTCCCCATGTAAAAGAGGGCGGCTCGTCCCGCACCCCCTCCCGTATCGGCACCTTTATGCCAAGTCTGGCCTCGATCGGACGACCCACGACCGGATCACGCTCCACCCGTCCTGGAATGCCGATCTCCTCGTGCCGTGTCCATCCTCGGCCTTCTCGCAGGCTGTCTCTCATCCTTCTTCGCTAGCATCGTGCCAGGACTCCTCGGAACTGCCATCCATCTCCTCGGTCTTACATGGGCATACGGGCCCAATTGCCGAGTTCTCCGGAATCGGGTCCGTGGGCTTTCGTCCGCTCCTTCCCCGTATCGTCACGCCGGTGTCGTGAAGAAAACCGTCCACAAGCGGAATCGGTGCACCGGGGCATAGGAACCGGCTCTTCATGCACGTACGCCTTGTGTTGTACATAGGAGAGAATTAGGGACATGGGAGATCCTAGGTAGGTAGATTCGATAGGAAGAAAGTTAATAGGAAACGGCTCCTTTCTTGCCTATAAAAAGGAGGGAGACGAGGACGTGAAGGGGGAGGGAAGGAAGAGAGGACGAAGTGCTGTCGGATTGTGGGCTGAAGGCTTCTCTCTCCTCCAAACTCCATAGCTTCTTTCTGCGCAGGTTTCAGGAGGCTCGCGCTGCTCTGAGGAATGCCCGAGTGCTTCCGGCAGCACCTCCAACCTACTCCTTTCTTTCTGTGCGTTTACGAACAGGCATCGGCATCTGTTCGCCGGCCTGTTCGGTTGTAACCGACTTCGTGTTCTTGTTGTTTGTCTTTGTTAATATATACATACATTCGTGTCTATTTGTGTCGCTGTCCCACTCGCGTCTTTGTGTCGAAGGGCCGTGTCCCTTCGAATCTACGCTAGCACGTAGTGGGTTCCCTTCCGTCCGGCTTCCATCACGATTTTTGCCATCATCTCCTCGAAGTCCAAGTCTTCTTCCATCTCCATGCTCCCTTGCCGCCCTTCACGTCGGGTTCACCAAAGATGTCGCGTTGTTACGCGCGTGCGTGTAGAAGGGGCGGGACCGCGGGGGTCTTGGACTAGGGAGTGGAGGAGAAAGAATAGGACATGATATGGAGGCTTAGCTCAAGAGGAGAAGAGGAAAGAATAAGACCACGACATTGAAGGAGAGATCCGCGGAGGCAAGATGTTCAACAAGTTATGTTAAAACAACGAACGGTTACAACAGTGGTGGCCGCCATGGCCGCACCAAAATGACTATCCGAAAACCCTAGAGGGAAACCCAAGAAGAAAACCCTAACCGAAACCCTAACCCTAAAACGGAATGGGAAGAGGGAGAACCCTCGACTAAGTGGTATACCTTACTCGCACAAAATAGGCAACCCCCTCATAAGTGACCCCTCCCCTCCTTTTATAGCCCAAGGAGGGAGGGACCTTACAATGTGGGACGAAAATTTCCCCTCTCTTTCTATACACCATATCCTAGTATACATGTGCACATGTTGCACACCACCGACTTGCCCCTTCCACCCCGGTTTCCGCCTATGGACGAAAATCTTCACGACATCCACCCCCACCAAACCGCACACCCACCGGTATGTGCCAAGAAAGGAAAAAGGGTGAGAGATTTCGTCCACGGTGATCAACCGGGTCTTTCGCCTTACCGGCACCCAACCTTCTTGCCGGTCCCTTGCTGGCGCCGATCCGTCTTGCCGGCCCCGACCCGCCGACTCCAGCAGATCCACCACGTCCACCGCGTTTCCCCGAACCGTCGGCTCCATCCGATCCGCCATGCCCGTCGCATGCACCTTCTTCTTCGACCGGCCATCCCGAACACCGTTGCCGATCCGGTCTCCCTTCCTTCGCTCTCCGCGCATGTCCTCCGGTTAGACCTCCGATTACTTCGATTGCTCGTCGGGTGCCGCTCCTCGCGTATCGCGTGTGTTCCATCTCCGGCTCGACCTTCTCCTCGCCCCGAACACATCGTACCGACTCCCTTCGTTCTGCACTCGGCTTCCGTAGGCACTTTCCGTGCGTCCTTGTTGTCTCCCGAACATGCGCTCGTTCTTCGGTCCCTCGGTGACCTCATTACGCGCTCCTCGCTTCTCCCTCGCTCGCTGTGCTCTCTCGCCGTAGAGCGTACCGTCATCCCGACCACCATGTCAGTGTCCTTCGCGACTCCCATTACCGCTTCATCCCGACTCTCGTCCTCTTGGCCCGCTTGGCCTCGCATGCCTTCCGGGAAGCCGTGCTTCCTCTTCCCGGCGCGTAGCCCGTTGCTCTTCACGCACCTCCTCTGGTTCTCAAGACATAACCTTTCATGCTCGTCGATCATCCGCCGATACCGGCACCTCACCGCTCCGTCTCTCGCCGTGCGCATTCCTCGCAAAGGCTCGTATGTCCTCCGGGTGCGCTCCTGAACTCTCCGATCGTACTCTGGATTCCGCCCTTTTCGTGCCGCATATGTTCCTCCTTTGGTTTTATCGTCTCTGCATGCCGAACACCTCGGCGTGTCGACTCTTCCTGCTCCGCGCTTGCCTTCCATAGGCTCTTCTCGTGCGCCGATGTTGTCCCCCGAATATGTGCTCATTCTTTGGCCCTTAGGCGACCCCATTCCGCGTTCCTTGCCTCTCCTTTGCCCGTCGTGCTCTCTTGCCGTAGAGCGTACCGTCATCCCGACCTCCGTGTCGGTGTCCCTCGAGGCTCTCGTTACCGCCTCACCTCGACTTGCGCCCTCTTGGCCCGCTTGGCCTTGTATGTCCTCCGGGAAGCCGCTGCGTTTTCTCTTCCTGGTGTGTACCAAGTTGTTCTCCGCGCACCATCCTTCACTCTCGCCACCCATCCGCCGATCTCGGCACCTTACGGCTTCATCTCTCGCCGCGTGCTTGTCTCTCAAAGGCTCGACCGGTCCACTGTTGCTGGTCACTCGTTGCCGCTCTTCCGAGTGCATGCTTACTTCTTGGCCCTTCGCTGGCCGTAGCGCATGCTCCGTTTTACGCCGTAGTGCATACTTCGTATTACGCGCCTCATCCGTCGTAGACCCGACCTCCGCGTCGGTCTCTTCGTCCTTTCTTGCCGTAGCCCCTTTCGACTCCGGCTTGCCGTCTTGGCCATGCTCATCCGTCTTCACGCATCGGGTACCCGTTCTAGCGGCCTCATCAGTTCCGGTCTCCGACTCCTCACCGCCACCCGTCGTGTCTCCGGTCTTATGTTGATCCGCAACCGGCGAAGTCTCAAGGATAGATGTGGAGGGCTCCTCTCGCTCTCGGTCTTCTGCCAAGCCGTAATCACCGTGCCCGGATAGCTTCCTTCTCGCGCTCACCGGCTCCAACCGGGTGTTGTGGCCCGTTCGCCTCGACCTCCAACCGTGCCAACTTTGCCTTCGCCCGGATCGGTCTCGGCCGATCGAGTTCCGGTTAGGTCGGCTCGCTTCCGTAATCGTAACCGGCCGGTAGATGTTTGTCCGAAAAAATCCGACCTTGCCAGCTCTTCTTCGGTTCGGGCTCGGTTGACTAGACCCCGCTCCAATGTTCTTCCGCGTCGTCTTCCGGTCATGTCGGATTATCGACCGGTCCATCTTCCGGTCGGGTCGGTTCCCGACTCTCTCCTCTTTGCCGCTCCCGACCTCTCTGTCGGTCCTCTCGCATATGCCCGTTCCGGGCCTTGCGTCCTCATCTTCGTACGTGTTCTCTCCGGGCCACAACTCCTCACGGCCACCGCCCTTCTCTCCAGTCTTATGTTGGCATTCAAGCGCAACCGCCGTAGTCTCCGGTCTCGGTGTCGAGAGGTCTTGCCTCCGTCCGCTATGACCTTCCTCGTCGTCGTTTCGATCGTCCGCTTTGCCGCCGCCACCTTCCATCTCTCCGGTCTCACGTGGGCTCTCGGGGCCGACTGCCGAAGTCTCTAGAATAGGTGTGGGAAAAGTCCCGATACCGTTACTCGCCGATGCCATGATCGTAGCCACCTTCGTTCGGATGCCGTGGTCCGTGGCTATCTCTTCCTCGTTCTCTTCGTCGCCATGGTAGGCCGCCTTGCCGCCACCACCGCCCGTTGCTTTAGGTCTCACGCCGGAGCCTCTAGGACCGGTGTGGGTAAGGACCCGGCACCGCCACTCGTTGTGTCAGTAGCCGCTTCCGTCCGTTCGTCGTTGTCCGCGGCTACCCCATCTCCGATTCCGCAAGCCTCGATTACGCTTGCCACCATCTCTCCCATGCCGTCGTCTCGGTTGCCCGCCTTGCCGCCGCCACCGTCCGTCACTCTAGGTCTCACACCGGCTCTCGGGCTGGATGCCAGAGTCTCTAGGACCGGTGTGTGTAAGGTCGCGGCACCGCCGCTTGTTCGCTCCTCACTCAATGTTTTGGGCCGCCATGTCCCGAATCCGTAGTTACCGGCCTCCATGGCCGTCCCTTCACCGCAAGGCAAGAGGGTCGCTTGCTCCGCACCCTCTCTTATCTCGCCGTCGTACGCTCTCCCGGCCTCCGTATAGGCCCCGTCTTCTACATCTAGGGAGGCTTCTTCCTCCGCATCCTCCGATCGCCTCCGGCCCGTCTCCATAACAAGCCCTTCTTCGGCTCCGATTTTCTCCTTCACAAGCTCGCATGCCTCTCGTATTAGAGCTTCTAGGTCGAGCTCCTCCGAACCGTTTTGCATTGAGCTCTCTTCCGGCGGTAGTGCGTACTCACTCGCCGCTCTCTCTTCTCTGCCGCTCGCGGGCCACGTTGTTGCCGACCGCTCCCCATCGGGTTGCCGGCATACCCACTCCGGTTCCACGTATCCGCACGCTTCCAATAGGGCTACCTTCAAGGACACCCACGACTCGTGAGCTTCTCGTAGCTCCTTGACCTCCTTGTGCACCGTTGCGGCCGCCACTCGAGGAAAATACTCTAGCCGCATCTCCTCGTCCACGCCCCCTTTCGCCATCTCGGCATCATACGCTTCCAAGAACCTTGGGACATCGTCCCCCTTGAATCGGCCGACTCGATCGACCACCCTTTCGACGGCTTGTTGAGCCGCATCTCGCTTCGCCATCTTCCGTCCGGCTTCCATCACGATTTTTGCCATCATCTCCTCGAAGTCCAAGTCTTCTTCCATCTCCATGCTCCCTTGCCACCCTTCACGTCGGGTTCACCAAAGATGTCGCGTTGTTACGCGTGTGCGTGTAGAAGGGGCGGGACCGCGGGGGTCTTGGACTAGGGAGTGGAGGAGAAAGAATAGGACATGATATGGAGGCTTAGCTCAAGAGGAGAAGAGGAAAGAATAAGACCACGACATTGAAGGAGAGATCCGCGGAGGCAAGATGTTCAACAAGTTATGTTAAAACAACGAACGGTTACAACAGTGGTGGCCGCCATGGCCGCACCAAAATGACTATCCGAAAACCCTAGAGGGAAACCCAAGAAGAAAACCCTAACCGAAACCCTAACCCTAAAACGAAATGGGAAGAGGGAGAACCCTCGACTAAGTGGTATACCTTACTCGCACAAAATAGGCAACCCCCTCATAAGTGACCCCTCCCCTCCTTTTATAGCCCAAGGAGGGAGGGACCTTACAATGTGGGACGAAAATTTCCCCTCTCTTTCTATACACCATATCCTAGTATACATGTGCACATGTTGCACACCACCGACTTGCCCCTTCCACCCCGGTTTCCGCCTATGGACGAAAATCTTCACGACAACGGAGTCAGTCCGGAAGCTGAAGGAAGCTCTTGCGGCAGCACCGGCGCTCCGGAAGGCTGTCTACAAGAAGGGTACCCCGGTATACATAACGGTGGATACGAGTCCGACCGGGATCGGATAGGTCGTCAACCAAGAAGACGGGGACGACATTCGGTTCCCGATCCGATTCGGCGCGAAGGTCCTCAGTGAGCGACAGCGAGGGTACGCCCAGGTTAAACGCGAACTCTGGGGTATCTTTTCGGCAGTAAAGGCCGACAAAGACTACCTGATCGGGACGGAAGTGATTATCGAGACGGATTGCCTGCCAATTCTCGGCATGGTTTCCGGATGCGCGACACCGGACCTGGCGATCCTCGGGTGGATAACGTACATCAAGTCCCTGGATCCGGAAATACGGCACATTTCCGGGAAGGACAACGCCATGGCCGACATGCTTTCGAGGGCGAGGTTTGATGACGAGGGCGGCATGGTTTCGGAGGACGAAGAAGTCGGCGTGGACTTCTTCGAGGCGGCGTACGTGACGACCGATGGGACGAGCACTCCGGCACTTAACGACTTCGACGAGAGCAAGTATGACGGCGAGTGGCTCCAGATCGGTGGATTTTTGAGGACAATGACACCGGATGCGTCATGGACGAAGGACGAGGCTAACCGGATCCGGAAGAAAGCTTACCGATTCTTTCTCCGGGACGGATGCTTATGGAAGCACCCGAAGAAGAGGAACGGCGCCCCGCTCCAGGTGGTGGCGATGAAGGAAGAACAGGAGGAGCTGCTGACGGCCTACCACGACAACCCTTGGGCTGGACCCCGTGGAACGTGGGCCACGTTCGAGAAGATAAAGGGGAAGTATTGGTGGCCGGGACTGTACCGGGACGTGCATCGGTTCGTGACAACTTGCGAGAGCTGTCTGATGCACTCTGTGGTCCGACATCGGGACGAGCTTCACCCTACGTACCCTCCGACCATCCACTTCAAATGGATGGTAGACCTGGTGACGATGCCGATGGGAGTAGGACAGATGTGGTACCTGGTCTTGGCTCGGGAAGATCTGACGAACCAGGTGGAAGGCCGAGCCCTTCAGAACAAAACGACCGCGGCCGTATGTCGGTTCCTGATCGAGGATGTGATATGTCGGTACGGGTGCGTCGGGAAGATCGTGGCTGATCGCGGGGAGTTGGATGCCGAAGAGGCCGAGGAGCTGTTCGACCAACTAGGAGTCAAGCTTTCGCTTACCACTGCGTACAATCCGGAGGCGAATGGAAAGGTGGAGCGTGAACACGCACTGATCGTCAAGGCGTTAGTTCGGGCATGCGGAGGTCAAGTCGGGAACTGGCCGCGGCTGCTGCCTTACGCGTTGTGGGCGGACCGAACTATGCACAGTTCGGTAACCGGATTCATGCCGATAGAGCGCAAGTTTGGGCAGAAGCCGATCATGCCGATGGAACGTACGATCTCCTCATGGGCAACCGTGGCCTGGAGAGACGAGATGAACCGGGAGGAACTGTTGGCGGCACGCATACGACAGCTCGAGCGAAGACCGGAGGACGTGGAGCAGGCTGCGGAAAAGCTTCGGGAAGCAAGGATGAGGAACAAAGCCCGGTTCGACCAACCGCACCGGCTCCGACCGAAGAAGATCGAGGAAGGCGACTGGGTGCTAGTCTACGACAGCAGCCTCGACAACCAGCACCGAGCGACACGGAAGTTCGCAAGAAGGTGGTTCGAGCCTTACGTGGTACAAAGCGCCAATGACAACGGGACGTACCATCTGGCGGAACTCGATGGCACGAGAATGGCGATACCGGTAGCTGGGAAGCGGATCAAAGCGTTCAAGAAGCGTCACGACGACGAGCCGGATCCGGTTAACCTGGACCGGAACGACGAATGATCCGAAACCGAGGAAGAACCGACGGGCGGGGAATGTAGGCTGGACCGGTTTTCTCCGTCCCAACTCAATTTGGTGCATGCCGGTGGATGCGTGGTTAGGTGGGGGCGGATGTCGTGAAGAAAACGGTCCACAAGCGGAATCGGTGCACCGGGGCATAGGAACCGGCTCTTCATGCACGTACGCCTTGTGTTGTACATAGGAGAGAATTAGGGACATGGGAGATCCTAGGTAGGTAGATTCGGTAGGAAGAAAGTTAATAGGAAACGGCTCCTTTCTTGCCTATAAAAAGGAGGGAGACGAGGACGTGAAGGGGGAGGGAAGGAAGAGAGGACGAAGTGCTGTCGGATTGTGGGCTGAAGGCTTCTCTCTCCTCCAAACTCCATAGCTTCTTTCTGCGTAGGTTTCGGGAGGCTCGCGCTGCTCTGAGGAATGCCCGAGTGCTTCCGGCAACACCTCCAACCTACTCCTTTCTTTCTGTGCGTTTACGAACAGGCATCGGCATCTGTTCGCCGGCCTGTTTGGTTGTAACCGACTTCGTGTTCTTGTTGTTTGTCTTTGTTAATACATACATACATTCGTGTCTATCTGTGTCGCTGTCCCACTCGCGTCTTTGTGTCGAAGGGCCGTGTCCCTGCGAATCTACGCTCGCACGTAGTGGGTTCCCTTCTCCCTTTTCTCTTGCTCTTCGGTACAAGACCCCCGAGGTCCTGCCCCATTCCACTCATCCGCGAGGAATACCTCGACACCGGTGATTCTTGGCCTTTTGCTGCCGCCTTCCTCCGCTTGGGACTCACGTAGGGCACTCGGGCCCGACTGCCAACGTCTCGGGAGCAAGTGTGGGAAGACTCAGAGAATCGCCCGTCTGTTTTACGCCCTTGTCTGTAGCCACCAACTCTTCGTGGTCGGCGGTCGTCTTCCTATCGATCGCGCAAGCCCCGTCTGGGTTCGCTTCTCCCGTGACTGGGATCTTGGGCTGACACGCACGGAACCGCTTGTCCCAACGTTCCGGTTCCACGATCTGTATCTCGGCCTCGTCCTTGGCCGTTCTATCTCCGCAAGTCGAGATGGCGTTTCGTTCCGCACCCTCTCCCGTGGTACCGTGGTACCGATCTTCCGCCGTCGCGTGGGGCAAGTCCGTCTTCTCAGTCTCGGATTGCGGCCTCCGTCTTTCCTCTTCCTCGAGCATCGCCTCGAGAGCTGCGTACGCCTCCGCAATCCTGGCCCCAATGCCGACCCTTGCCGACTCTCTTTGCCGTTCGGCCTCTTCCCGCTGTGATGGCACGTCGTTGCGCCCCTTCCTCTTAGCCCTTTCGGCTCGCTCATCATCTAGCCGTTGGCATACCCTTCCAACCTTCGACCAGTCCTCCGTAAGCCCATTCGCTCCATCATCGTCTTCGAGTTCAATCCCGATGGCTTCCCGTTCCGCTCGATCGATCGACCTGACGAACAAAAGGACTTTGTCCGCCCCCACCAAACCTTGTTCCCGCTCTGGGAGCCGAGCAAGCCGTCGCTCGAACTCCCGGAACGCCTTCGTCGCGCCCCGGTGGGTTTTTGCCGATGCCACCCACTGGTCGAAGTCGTGTCGTCCCCATCTCTTCCGCCGTCCTCCGTATGCCTTCAGGAACGCCTCTTCGAAGGCCTCCCACGAACTATGAGCCTCACGGAGCTCCTTTATTTCCGCATGTATCCGGACAGCCACGACCCGACAGAAGAACTTCAGCCTCAACGCCTCGTCTACGCCACGCTCCTCCATTTCCGCGTTGTAGGCTTCCAAGTAAGGTGGGACTTTGTCCCCGTTGAAACGGCCGACTCTTTCGACCACTCACTCAACCGCTTGTTGCGCTGCTTCTCGCTTCATCACCACTCGTGCCGACTCCAACATCACTTCAGCCACCATCTCCTCAAGGTCGTCGTCTTCCGACTCCATCCTCCCTTGCCGCCTTTCACGTCGGGTTCACCAAATATGTTGCTTTATTACGCGCGTGCGTGGAGAAAGGCGGGACCATGGGGGTCTTGGACAAGGGAGTGATGGAGTGTAGGAGGTCGTGCTTCACCGTTCCTGGGGCATCCCAGAAACACACCGGAAGCAACCGAAGGGAGAAGGAGAGAGTGAGCGTGCTTAACACCGACTCACGCACACACACGCACACACACACGTAGCCCAACCCGGCTCACGCCTTATGTACAGAAAACGCAGGAAAGGTTAAGCACCCGACACCAACAACGACGCGAATATACACAGGCAAACGTATATGTATATATATATATATATATATATATATATATATATATATATATATATATATAAGAAGAATACATTCCCGGCTTCGAGCCAGACCGAGATAGGTTACAGTAGTCGTCTGCTGCCAAGCCGCCGTCGGGGAGCTCTCGGCTCGTCGCGCCGAGCGGGGTCTTGCACAGGAGGCCGCCAAGCAAACCCTAAGCAGAACATGAAGGGGGGAGAAGAAGGAGAACCAGAAAACCTAACTCTAGACCTAATGGTATACCCTCTAATGCAAAATGGGCAACCCTCTCACAAAGGGCGTTCCCTTCCTTTTATAGAACAAGGAAAGGGATGCGCTACAACGTGGGACAAATCCCGCCTTACATGGGATTGTCTGCCCCAACTTGACTACTCTTCGGCGCCATAAAGGCGCCCTCAATATTCACACTAAATGTACATGGGTGCGTACACACGTTGCACCCCGCCGATGTTTCCCGGTTTCCGCCTTTGGCCAAAATTCTTCACGACAACGCGTGCGCGCCCTTTAATGTATATAATAGGGAATTAAGTACATAGGCATATCCGGGGGTAGTTAGATTCGGTAGGTAGGAAGTAAATGAGGGAGACGGCTCCCTTCTTGAAGCTATAAAGGAGAGGGAGACGCGGGGAGAAAGGGATCGCGGATTAAGGAGGACGAAGTGCTGTCGGACCGGAACCGAACGCTTCTCCTCTGTTCGTTCTCCATCGCTCTTCTCTGCAAGGTTTCGGGAGGCTCGCGCTGCTTCGAGGAACGCTCGTGTGCTTTCGGCAGCACCTCCACCCTTTCCTCCTTTCATGCGCAGAAGAACAGGCATCGACATATGTTCGCCGGCCTGTTCGGTTGTAACCGCTCGCGTGCTCTGTTGTGTATTTGATATTCGTTAATATACAAACACTTGTGTCTCCTTGTCTTTGTGTCCATTCGCGTCTTCTATGTTGACGGGCCGTGCCCCCTGTGTTTCTTTGCTCAGACGTGACCGGGCGTCTCTCTCTTTCTCTTTCCCCTTCTATCACTTGCTCTTCGGTTCAAGACCCCGGTGGTCCCGCCTCGTTTCTCCACGCACGCGCGTAACAACGCGACATATTTGGTGAACCCGACATGAAACAAGGCGGCAGAGGAGTAGAAGATGAGGGGGTCGGATCTTGCAGAGGTTATGGCTTCGGCCGTGGACCGGATAGTGAGCGCGCGCGAGGGCACCGGTGCCCTTGACAAGGCTATTGAGGCGATCGTCGGTATGATCGGCCGGTTCAGTCGAAAGGATGCCACGAGTTATTTGGCGTCCTACCGGGCGGAGATGTTGATGAGGGATATTCCGGAAGAGAGGCGTCTTGCCGGATTCCCTCGAGTGGCGATGCCGAGCATCCATGTGGAGGTGCTCGAGGTCCGGGCAGAGAGCCGTACCTGGGAGGAGTTCGAAGGACGGCTCCTGGAGAAATACGGGCTGGATGACGCGCTTCGACTTTCGAAGCGGGGCTTCATGAAGTGGGTGGAGTCCCCCAACTAAGGAAGAATGCGTCGGTACTCCTCCGAGAGTTTGAGGAACGCTTTGCGCGCCTTTCGGTGCTCGATCGGACCATTCTGGACACAAGTCGTGTCCTACGTTTGTCAAATCGGTTGACGCACGGGATCGGGGGCAAGTTGGCTCCTTACTGGAAACCGAAGACGGGCTGACGGCCGACTGGGCCGCGGTAAAAAGAGTCTGCGGCTGTTTTGACAAACGGTGGGAGTGGGCTGATACAGAGCCGACCGGGGCGGGACCTGTCGCAGCAAGGAAGCTCGAACCGATACCACAGGCGCGAAGGGAAGAGACCAGGGAGTGGCTCGAAACCGGTTCGTCTTCGACCGGCGTGATCAGAGGCTCGTCCGGGGGAACAACTCTGGAGGAGTTGACACGAGCGGTAAAGGATCTTTAGATCGCCCAGGCTCGGAGGGAAGGCAGCGATCAGGCTCGTGACCGACGGCCTCCGGCAGGAAGTAGGTGCATGTGGTGCGATGAGGTCGGCCACATCCAGAAAGACTGCGGGGACTTTATGGAGGCTTTGAGAAGCCGGGTAGTGTACATGTGGGAAGGTCGGGTGCACGCTAGCGATACCCGGAGGGCCCTGAACCAAAACGATGGGCGAGGAGGAATGAAAAGGCTGATGGAAGAGGTGGCAGCCCGACACACGGAGACCGTCCACTACTCAGCGTCAGCTGGTATTCGGGTCGGAGGCAGGGAGGCCCGGAAGGAGAGCAAAGCCGGGTTCTGGCCGACGGTGCTGGAAGGCCTCGCCGGTGCCCGACTAAAGAGAGTCGAGGCGGACCGCGCGGAGAAGCGGGTCCAGGAGGTAACCGGGTGGAGTGACCCGGTCGAAGAAAAGACGGGTTTCGTAGAGCAGCTTGCCAGAACTACGAGGCTCTGGTTGAAGACAAACGGGT